>NW_021318635.1:893020-972934 GCF_001605985.2 Dendrobium catenatum
AAATATATAAAGTGGCTCGTAAGGATGCTAAGAAAGCAATATGCGATGCAAAAATATTAGCTTTTAGTGATTTATATAATAGATTAGATATTAATAAGGGAGAAAGATATTAGTATAAGTTAACCAAACAAAGAGATAGGAGTAGTAAAGATTTAGTTCAAGTGAAGTGTATTAATGATGAAGATAAAAAAATACATTTCTTAGAAAATGATATTCAACACAGGTGGATGAGATATTTTACTAAACTTTTTAATAAAGAATGTGATAATATGATTGACTGTAGTGACCTTAACATCCTAAATGAAAATAAAGATTTATATATTTAGTGGTGTATTAGTAAAATTGAAGTTAGATAGGCTTTAAAGTAAATGAAGTGTGCAAAAGCTGTTGGACCTAATGATATTCCAATAGAGGTGTGGAAATTCTTTGGAGATGAACGAATTTCTTTGCTTACTAAACTTTTTATTACTATTTTGAAGACTAAAAAGATGTCAAATGAGTGGAGAATGAGTGTGTTAATTCCTATTTTTAAGATTAAAGGTGATGCACAATATTGTACAAATTATAGATAAATTAAGTTAATGTGTCATACTTTAAAACTATGGGAGAGAGTTATGGAGCATTGGTTGCCGCGTGATACTAATGTTTCTCAAAATCAATTTGGATTCATGCTGGGTAGGTCAACTATGGAAGCCCTGCATTTATTAAGAGGTTTGATGGAGAAATATATAGAAAATAAAAAGGATCTACATATGATATTTATTGATTTAGAAAAATCATATGATAAAGTTCCAAGAGAAGTGCTATGGAGAGTTCTTGAAAAGAAAGAAGTTAATAATACATATATTCAAATCATTAAAGATATATATGCAGGAGCTCTTACTTGTGTTCAAACCCATCAAGGATCAGCCTTAAGCCCATATCTTTTTTATTTAGTCATGGATGTTCTCACTAGACATTTGCAAGAGGATGCACCTAGGTGTATGCTTTTTTTTTATGATATTCTTCTTATTGATAAGACTAGAGAGGGAGTTGAAGGTAAACTTGAATTATGGAGGTCAAGCTTAGATTATAAAGGTTTTCTCTTGAGTAGATCTAAAACGAAATATATTGAGTGTAATTTTAGTTGTAATAGACCTAGTGAGTGGATTATGACTTTGAGCGATCATGTCATTAATAAGAGTGCATGTTTTAGATATCTTGGATTTATTATTCAAAGAGATGGTGAAATAGATGGGGATATTATTAGCAGAATTCAAGTTGGATGGTTGAAGTGGAGGAATGCATGGGGCTTGTTGTGTGATAAAAAAGTACCCCTCAAACTTAAGGGAAAATTCTGTAAGATGGTGATGAGGCCTACAATACTTTATGGTGTCAAATGTTGGCCATTAAAAGAGAAGCATAATACTAAGTTATGTGTGGTAGAGATGATGATACTCAAGTGGAGATTGAGGAGGACACATAAGTGAAAATATGAATAAATAACGACTCATTTCGATTTTGACTCTATCATTAGTGGCTTTACACTTAGAGATAGGATATAAAATGAAAATATACATGAAAAGGTTGGAGTAGCTCCTGTAGAAGATAAGATTAGAGAGAGTCGCCTTAGTTGGTTTGGTCACATAAAATAGCGGCCTTCTGATGACCCGTTTAGGAAAGTAGAGGTATTAGATTTGAGTTATGTTAAGAAAGGTAGAGGCAGACCTAAAAAGAATTGGTTAGAAAATATTAGAAATGATCTTTTTCTAATATATTTAAATGAGAATTTGACTTTTAATAGGACACAATATAGAAAAAGGATTAATGTAGACGACCCTATGCAGTGGGATAAAGGCTTGATGATGATGATGATGTTGTTGTAATTGTTATCGTTTGTTACTGAAGCATTAAGATTAACCCCAATAAAATCAAGATGATTATGCAAATGTCGCCTCTCAAGAACCTTCTTCAACTTCACTCTTTACAAGGATAAGTAGCTTTCACCTGCTGCTTCATATTGAATATGTCGAGTGAAAGTTCGTTAGATATGTTAAGCCCTTATGAACTAGCCTGAGGCTAACCAAGAGGGAGGGGGTGAATTGGTGTTTTAAAAATTCTCAAACAGAAATCATGATTTAAAACTAAGAATCATTCTCCATAAAAATAAAGTGCAAAAATACAATAAGAAAGCACAAAAAATTTTATAGTGGTTTGGTCAACTTGACTTATGTCCACTCCTCGGATTCTCTCCTCCGGGTATTGCACTAAACTTAGTGACTCTTCTTTTGCTCCCACAATAAGGCAGTGAAGCATGTACAAACCTCCTTTCTACCATCCGCGGTGAGGCAAAGAATCCAACTCCTTTCACTTCCTTCTGAAGCAGGCAGAGAACCCGACTCCTTTCACTTCCTCCTAAAGTAGGTAGAGAACCTCGATCAATTGCTGAAGTAGACCTCTATAGAACCACCAAGAAACCAGGGACGATGACCGAAGAAGATGACTCAGATCCTTGCATGGATAAACATTCATGAAACTCTCATAAACTCCCCCTCACAAGATCCTCGCTCTTCCCAAGCTCTCCCTCTCCTCTTGGCTCTCTTAGGTCAGGACAATAGCAAAAGATACAATCTTACGTAAATAAGAGGTCTTATATAGAAGGAATTCAAATTTTTCCTTTATTGCAATAAAGTGATATAGATCGTTCAGGATGATCGACGGATTGTCCTGTACGATCGACGGATCGTCCTGTACGATCAATATAAATTTAGCTCAAGTAGCCAGGACGATCTAAGGGAGGCTAGATGATTAAATGATTTATTAGTTCTAATTAACTAGGATGATGGGACATCATCCAGTACGATTAGTTTAAAACCATCAAGTATCATCTAGACCAACACTCTATTAATCCAGACTTTACCTATCTGGACGATGAAAGAATAACTGATCGTCCAGGCTGAGTTATCGATTTTCTTGTACGATTAGTTCAAATCAATACATATCATCCAAAACATTATTCTGGTTGTCTAGGAAGAAACTAAGGTTTCTTTAACTGATCGTCTTGAATGATCCTGCGATCTTCCAGGATGATATGATAGATCAATCAAACCTTAATTACTTTTCTTAATCATCTAACTAATTTAGGCATAATTATAGTGCATCATCCTGGACGATGTCCAAAAATAATAACATGCCTAAAATAGTAGGTGGCTGATTCTTTCTAATTTGAGTATATCATCCAGGACGATAATAATATTGTCCAAAATGATGTACTTAATTTTGGCTGTCTTAACCAGGATGCTCTAATTAGTATTTCTATTTTAACTAATCGTCTAGAATGATTTTTGATCATCCCAGATGATATGATAAAAAGTAAAAAAACTCTAAAATAGATAGAATTTTTTCCATTAAGTGTGTGTGTACAAGGTTACTTAGCATCTGGACCCACTTTGTTATATTTGACTAAAGAAAAGGTAAAAATACTTGACGTACACTTACAAATTGACTCAATCCTAATCTATCCAATCTTGAGCTAACTTGATTTGCAATTGATCTTGTAAATATGAGACGTTAGTAAGCAAGGCAGTCATAGAAAAATAGAAGTGCAAAAATATTTGTTATAATCCCTGAATCCATATTCATAATAATCTCCCCCTTTTTGATGGTAACAAATATTTGGTAGAAAGTTCAACTTAAGTAAATAATTGAAACAAGCAATTCAAATTTTACTAAAATCAAACAAATGCTACAAACACTAAATAAAAATAGTACAACAAAATAATACAAACACTACCACTACTCCTTTTGACATCACAAATGAGAAGGAATCCAAACAAGAAAAATAGAACAGAAAAATACAAAAGGAAACAAATAACATTGCATAAAATGACATAAGAAAAATAAACAATAAGTTTAACGGGCCCTAATCATCAGAAAGAGGTGGTGGTGGCGGCTGAAAGAAGTTAGAAATAGTAGCAAAATTCTCCCCAAAACAGGCCTTATCCTTGTCATGCTGCTACTGGTGGTGAGTCACATAAGCATTAAATCTAACAACATCCTTTGCATGCTGCTACTCCAGTATAATAATATAAGAGTTAAACCTGGCCTCCCATTAGTCGAATCGCTCCACCAACTGATCCAGCTGTGAGTGCTTGCGGATTAAAGTAGGTTCAAGAATAGGTGTAGGAGCAGCTTGCTCCTCAGCTCCCTCAACTTCCTCATGCTTCGGGTGGAGACGAGTATTATAAAGAACGTGGAAGGAGCTGTTGGTGTAGACGGTAGACTGAAAGTTAAGTGGGGCAGGATATTGAAGATTGAACTTTATTTCCAAGATATAAGCAATGATGTGTCCTATGGGTGTTTGTTTACATATGATTGAAGACAGTGTAAGAGAAGTTTATATGAAGGCTTGTAAAAATATCAAAAAGAGGTTCAGAATTGAAGGGGAAGGCAAGGGTAAGGATGAAGGTGAGGGAGGTGTGAGCAAAAATATTAAGGATAGAGTAAGTAAGCATACGAGGACTGACAGTCCAAGACAAAGTGATCCTGACTATCTTGTAGTGAGATAGGTGGCATGGTTAGCCGCCTAAGTGAATTGAGGGTTAACAGTGGCCCTAAAAGAACTTCTATCTAATATTTTGAAGCGCTTTCCACCCACCATTGAGCAAATGAGGGAGAGGTCGGAAGATTATCAAGGAGTGAAGAAGGAAAGTGTGAAGAAAATGGTTCAAAACTACTGCTTATAAAGAATCGTCCATATCATCCAGGATGATCGCAGAATCATCCAGGACAATCTAGTAAATTTAAGACATCCAAAATGATTAGTCAAAAAGGTGGTCCTATCATCAAGGATGATTAGACATTGTTCCAGACGATTGGACTCAGAAGATCTTCCTGAGGAGTCATGTCGGAGGACCGTTGAAAAAGATATCGCCCATGATGATTAGGTGGATCATCTTGGTGATTTATAATTATGGATTATACTAGCCATATTTAAAATGTGTAAAATCTTTGTCACATGGATCGTTCAAGATGAACAGGTGGATCGTCCAGGATGATCACAAATAATTGAAGCAGACTTTGATCAGATTGTCTAGGATGATGTGGTTCATCCAGGACGATCACAAATAATTGAGCAGGATTTGATTAGATCATCTGGGATAATGGGTATCGTCCAAGATAATCTTAAATGATTGAGTCAGATCAGCCATCAGGTGAATGAAGAAGGCTAGATTGAATATATCATCCAAGATGATAAGAATATCGTCCAGGATGATGTGACCAAAAAATTGAAATTTTGATGAATGAGGGAGGTGATCAGAAGGTGCCACAAAACCTTAGAAATAAAAAGAAACGACAAAAAAATGATAAAAAAGACAAAAACAATGAAAGGAAAAATATTTTATTTTATCAAAGCATGAATATGATAAATTTTTCATGTGATTGAATTAAAAATTTAAAAGAAAAATGAGTTAACATCATCAAAATCTGAAAAATGGTAGAACAATCGATCATGTTAACCTTAGCTTAGACCTCTTAAAGGGAAACCCATCTTTTGAAAATAAAGATCTAACTAAAAAAAAAAAAAAAAAGATAAAAAAACCTAATATATTCAAAACATGATTTCAAAAAAATATCTTATATAATAATATACCAAAGTAGTTAGTCACAATCATCAATTTTGAAATAAAGCCTTTGAAAATATCAAGTGACACATGAATTCTTCTAAGATTTAAAGGTTTGAAAGAGAAGGAAGCTTTCTTTCTTATGGGCTCATTTTATGTCCTTGTTAATTAGTTAGCACACTTTGCGCATCTTTTGATTTTTGATACACTTTGTGTATCTTTTAATTTTTTTTGTGATCATTGTACCTCTTTTCATTTTTTCTTCTTTTTAGGCTCATTTTATGCCTCTTGTCATTTTTAGAAGCTAGATCCCTTTCACAACTTTTAAATACTCTCAGTTTTGAGAATATCTTTCAGATATTAAAGAAGAAAAACTCACTTGTAAAGTAAAATTATTAATTTGAGATAGACTTTTATTTAGAAAAGAAAATTACACCACTAAAAGAAGTTAGAGGAAGGGAAAAATCAATGGTGTTTCTCCTTTTAACTTATTCAGGGATGTCAAATATTGAGTATAAATTTTTTTTTAAAAAAAGGTATAAAATATCATTTTAGTAATGACCAAAAGAAAAAGAAAAAAGAAAAAGAAAAAAGAAAAATAAAACAATAAAAATGAAAACATAAAAAACAATAAAAATAAACACTTAAAACTAAAGACAAAAAAAAAAGTCAAAAACAAGATAAAGAAAACAAAAAAACAAACAGTAGATTAAAAAAATATAAATATTATATCAAGTTTATGTATTTATGTCAATCACACCAAATCTGATCCTTAAGATGCTAAATGTGTCAAAGGCCAGTGGTTTAGTAAGGATGTAAGCTAGTTGGTTCTCAGTTGCCACATGGTGTAACTCAATATCTCATTTGGTAATATGATCTCTAATAAAATGATACCTTATATCAATGTGTTTGGTCATTGAATATTGAATAAGATTCTTAGAGATGCAGATGGCACTAGTGTTTTTGTAAAGGATTGAAATTATGCCTACAGGTAATCCTAAATCCAGAATTTATTGCTTCAACCAAAGGACTTGGGCCACACAACTTCCTAAGGCAATATACTCAGCTTCAGTAGTATAAAGTGCAACATAATTTTATTTTCTTCTAGACCAGGAGACTAAGGATTATCCTATGAATTAGCAAGTACCAGAAGTGTTCTTTTTATCCACCTTACACCTTATAAAATCTAAATCAGAATATCTACTAATTTTAAAAGAAGTGTTGTGTCTAGGATACCAGATTCTTATGTTTTTGGTCCCTAACAGATATCTAAGGATTCTCTTAAATCTAGTCAGGTGGGATTCTTTAGGATCAGCTTGAAATTCAGCACAGAGATAAATACTAAACACTATGTCAGGTCGGCTAGTAGTCAGGTAAAACAGTAATCCAATTATTCCTCTATACTTCTTTTCATCAATAGATTTTTCATTTTGGTCCTTATAAAACGAAACACTGGAGGTCATGGGAGTATTTATTAGCTTGGCTTTATCCATTTCATATTTCTTCAAGATGTTCTAATGTACTTTGATTGATTTAGAAAGGTTCCATCATCCAATTATATTATGCTAAACCCCAAAAAGTAGGAAAACTCTCCCATCATACTCATCTCAAATTCCTTATTCATTATTTTAGAAAAATCATCACATGACTTTTTACCAAAAGATCCAAAAAGTATATCATCAACATTGATTTGAACAATGAGTAACTCATCTCCTACTTTTCTCGGAAAAAGGGTGGTGTCTATGTTTACCTTGACTAACTTTCTCTCTAGTAAGAACGTGCTAAGTCTCTCATACTAAGCTCTAGGTACCTATTTTAATCCATATAGAGCCTTTTTTAATTTGTAAACATGATTTAGAAACTGGGAACTCTCAAAACCTGGGGGTTGCTCTATAAATACGTCCTCTTTTATTACCCCATTTAAAAAGGCACTATTGACGTCCATTTGGAAAAGCTTAAATCCCTTATAATAGAAAAAGACTAGTAGCGCATTGATGGCTTCCAATCTAACTACAGGGGTAAAGGACTCCTCAAAATCAATCCCTTCTATTTGGTTGTACCCCTTAGTCACTAATCTCATCTTATTCCTAACCACCACACCAGAATCGTTCATTTTATTCTTAAAGATCTATTTGATTCTCATTACACTTTGATTCTTAGGTCTTTCTACTAACTCCTAAACATCATTCCTCAAAATTTGGTTAAGTTCTTCTTATATGGCTAAGATCTAAAAGTCATTAAACGGGGCTTGATTGATATTGGTGGGTTCAGTCATTGAGATAAAGGCAGAGTGGTTCACTTCGTTATTAAGTCCATGCCTAGTTCGAACACCTTCCAAAGGGTCTCCTAAGATCAGTTATTCAGGATGACTCAAAGAATATCTCCAATCTCTAGGCAAAGTGTTTCTATGTTCTACCCTTTCCTCCATATTTGCATTTTCTACTCCCTGGGTAATCTCACCTACTCCTTAAATATTTTGAGGCTCTACCCTTCACTCCATATTTTTAACTCCTTGAGTAATCTCTCTAATTTTAGCTTCTTCCTTAACTCTAGACTTTTTAGGATCAGATTCATCAAACACTACATGAGTAGTTTCCTCCACCACCAAAGTCCTCTTGTTAAACACCCTAAAAGATTTCCCAATACTTGAATATCCTAAGAACAATCCATCATATTTTAGGTCAAATTTTTATAAGGATGACTTCAAAAGAATGAAAACCTTATAGCCAAAGATATGAAGGTAGAAAAGGTTGGGTGTCCTATCCTTAATGATCTCATAGGGTGTCTTATTTAGTTTTACTCTAATTATCACCCTATTTAACACATAATAAGCTGTGTTTACCGCTTCATCCCAAAATATTTTGAAAGTGAATACTCATCAAGCATGGCTCTAGCAGCTTTAACTAAGATCCTGTTCTTTCTTTCAGCTACACCATTCTATTGAGGGGTCCTAAGAGCTGAGGAATTATGACTAATCCCTTTATCCTCATAAAAGTCTCTAAATATCTCATTTTCAAATTCTCTACCATGGTCACTATCGATGGTCAAAATCTCATAACATAGCTTTTTCTGAATCTAAGTGGAGAAGGATTCAAGTTCATCAAAAGATCCACTCTTATGTGATAAAAATTTAATCCAAGTGAACCTCAAGTAGTCATCTATAATCATAAATCCATAAACTTTTCCCCATAAGCTGGCAGTGCTAATGGGTCTAAAAAAATCCATATGAAGGACTTCTAAAGGTCTAGAGGTACTAATGTCCATAATGGAATGGAAGGAGGATTGGACTTGCTTCCCTAGTTGACAGGCAACATACCGGCGGTCTTTAGTGAACTTAAGCTTGGGGACACCTCTAACTAGGTCTTTTTGGATCACTCTCCTAAGGATTTTTATACTGGTATGAGATAACCTCCTGTGCCATAACCATAACTCATCAGCGATAGTTTTTAAGCAAAATGAAGCAACACATTTAATGTTAATTAAATCTAGCATATAAATATTATTAATTTGCTTTCCCTATAAAATAGTGTTATTATTCAAGCTAATAATGCAAGTATTTATAAAAAAATTTATGATAAATCCCTTATCATAAAGATGACTGATGTTGAGCAAGTTGTGTTTCAGTCCATCTACAAGCAAAATATTTTCAATCCAAAGGTTCTTGGAGTTTTCGATTATACCTACACCTATCACTTTTCTGATGGTGTTGTCTCCAAGAATGATATTGCCTCCAACCCTGGCCTCCAGCATAACGAATTGATTGGCATCTACATTTATGTATAGTGAGCATCTGTTATCCAGGTACCACATGCTCTCATGAGAACTTTTGTGAGAACACACCTACAAAATCATCAAACTTCAAATTTAGAAATCCAAACAAGTTTGGGTACCTTCTTATGAAAAGAAGAATGTAATGCATGTGTGTTATACCGTGAATCATGCATTTTGGGTCTCCACACCCAATATATACTACGGTGAATAATGCAAGTGTGTGAGATGTGTCCTAGCATGCCACATGAAAAATATCTAACACTAGGAAAAAGGGTTTATTAATTTGTTCGGTTATAATTCATCTTTTTAGTTTTTAAAACTTTTGGCTTTGGATCAAGATTGAAAAACTGTTCAAGTGTGGGTGGAATCATATTTTTCTTAAGTTCTTTCAATTCAGCTTTAAAAAATGAGTTAGCACTTTCTAAAATAGCATTATCGACTTTCAAATAGTGCTCTATATTCTCAGATTCATTAATATATGTTTAAAATAATTTTAAAGTATAGTGTGGGATGCTTTTAACGAATCATGCTTAATAACCAACTCAAAATGCTTTTTATTTAACTCATCAAGTAATAACATGTGATTGCTATCAAGTATAGAGTGATCTTTAAAAAATACTTCATGCTCTTTTTGGTAAATTTAAAAATTTTAATTTCAGTCAAATATGCGATTTCTTAAGTTTCTTATATGATGCATGAATTTTCTCAGAAATTTTAAGTAATTAATCATATGTTAGTTCATATACCTCTTCTTAGTTAGACTGACCAAGATTATTATCTGCCATCAAACACAAGTTTGTTGTCTCATCTTCTACTTCAACCTCAAAGGAGTTAGATGTAGAATCTACATAGAATGCCTTTTGGAACATCTCTTATCCTTCCTGAACTTCAGTTTCTCCTCACCCTTCTCCTTGCTTGGGTGAGCCTTAAGTGTAGGACAATCAGCTTTAACATGTCTCAGCTTCCTACATACAAAATAAATCACATAAGTAGAACTTTTAAATTTTTTGCTACCCTTACCTTAATTCTACTTCTAATGGTGCTTTTGCATCTTCCTTAGAAAGCTTTTGAATTTCCTAGTGATTAAGGCAACATCATTGCTTTCAAACTCGAAAGAGTCAGTATCCATATCATTAGCATCAAAGGAAGAAGGTAAACATCTCAAAATTTTATTAACTTTTTCGTAGTTAGTGAGTTCTCTTCCTTAGGCATGCGGTGAGGTGAGGATTTGAGTAAACCTAATATACATGTTAGATATCGATTCATTAGGTTTCATACGAAAAAGTTCATAGTTATGAAATAAGATATTTAACATAGATTACTTAACTTCCTTTTTCCATTCATAAGTAATACATAATATATCCCATATTTCTTCACAATTAGCATAAGTTGAGACACGCATGTAATCTTCCGATTTCAAAGCATGGAAAATATAATATAAATATTTTGCATTATGATGTTAGAAATTGATGTGCGAAATTCCTATCATCAAAAGTCTATTTAGTAAAATAAAGTTAAATTTTTATGCCATTAATTTCATGAGTTGGTGGTGAATATCCATCCTTAACAAGCATCCACATGCGATAGTCAATTGATTTAAAAATTATCAAATAGAAATCATGATTTAAAACTAAGAATCATTCACCACAAAAAGAAAGTGTAGAAATTAAATGCAGAAATGCAATAAGAAAGAACACACAAAATTTTATAGTGGTTCGGTCAACTTGACCTACGTCTACTCCCTGGAGCCTCTCCTCTGGGTATTGCACTAAACTCAGTGACTCTTTTTTTTCTCCCATAGCAAGGAAGAGAAGCCTTTACAAACCTCCTTTCCACCGACCCGAGTGAGGCAGAGACCCCAACTTCTTTCGCTTCCTCCTGAAGCAGGCAGAGAACCCAACTCCTTTTACTTCTTTCTAAAGTAGGCAGAGAACCTCAATCAATTATTAAAGTGGACCTCTCTAGAACCTCCAAGTAACTAGGGATGGCGACCGGAGAAGACGACTCGGATCCTTGCTTCGAGTAACCTTTGTGAAACCCTCATAAACTCCCCCCTCATAAGATCCTCTCTCTCTCCCATGCTCTCCCTCTCCTCTTGGCTCTCTCAGGTCAGAATAGTAAAAAATATAAAATCTTGGATAAATAAGAGGTCTTATATAGAAGGGCTTCAAATTTGTACTTAATTTCAACAAACCGATAAAGATTATCCAGGATGATCGATGGATCATCATATATGATCATTATAAATTCAGCTCAATCAGCTAGGATGATCTTGGGAGGCTGGATGATTAAAGGATTCATTTATTCTAGTTATCTAGGATGATGGGATGTTGTCCCATATGATTAGTTCAAAATCATCAAGTATCGTGCAGACCATAACTCTATTCGGCCATACTTTACCTGTCTGGATGATGAAAGAGTAACTAATCGTCCAAGATGATTTATCGATTATCCAGAATGATTAGTTCAAATTAATACATATCATCCATAAAATCATTTTGGTAGTCCAGGAAGAAACTAAGGTTTGTTTAACTGATAGTCCCAGACGATCCTACGATTGTCTAGGGCTATATGATCAATCAATCAAACATTAATTACTTTCCTTAATCATTTGACTAATTTAGGCATAATTATAATGCATCATCTAGGTTAATATCCAAAAATATTAACATGCCTAAGAGAGTTGGCACCTGATTCCTTTAATTTGAGCCTATCATCCAAGACGAGGCTAATATAGTCCATGATGATTTGCTTAATTTTGGCTGCCTTAACTAGGATGCCCTAATTAGAGTTTTTATTTTTAATTGATCATCCAGGATGATTTTGGATCATCCTGGATGATATGATCAAAAATAAAAAACTCTAAAATAAACAGAATTTTTTACCTTGAGTGTGTGTGTGTGCAATGTTACTTAGCATCAAACCTACTTTGTTATATTTGACTCAAGAAAAGGTAAAAACACTTGATGTACACTTAAAAAATGACTTAGTTCTGATTGATCCAATCTTAAGCTGGCTTGATTTTCAATTGATCTTGTGGACCTGAAACATTAGTAGGCAAGGCGGTCGTAAAAAAATAAAAGTGTTAGAAATGCTTGCTATCATCAAAATTAGAATCCTTGAATCCGGATTCACAACATCAAGTAGGTTTTATCCATTCTCCAAGCTAATGAAGAAAGATGTCCTCTTTAAACGAGACACAAAGTGCAAGGAGGCATTTGACAGTATCAAGAGATACAAGTTAAACCCTCTCATTCATGCAACACCAATTTCATAGACCCTCTTATCTTGTACACAATAGTACTAAAAGAGTTCCTCAGATCACTATAACACAAAATAATGAAGAAGACAAAGGAAATGAACTCTACTACATCAGTTAGAGGCTGATTAGAATAGAAGTATGATATTCTCCAATTGAGAAGCACTATCTAATATTAATTTTTATAATCTAAAACTTCTGCCACTACATGAGTCTAATAAAATTATATTGATATCAAAGATTTATCCACTGAAGTTCTTCATTAGAACACTGTTTATAGGTCACCTAGCTTGGTGGGCAATGATATTACTGTAGTTTTATATCATGAATATGCCACAAAAGTTGATAAAAGGACAAGTCTTAACAAATTTCCTCATTGCAAATCCTATCCCTATAGATTCTTTGCTCAATGATGATTTGCCTGATGAACAAATCATTCATGTTGAAGATAAATATAATATACGAGTCAGAAGATGTATATTTATGGAACATTGTCGATTAAGCATGCCTAGCCTCCAAATCTAGCAAAAGCATAAGCTAGCATAGGCCTCATTTTTATAGAATTTGAGGGAGGAAAAATGAGGTTTTCATTCAGTCTAATTGAACCTCAAACCAATAATGAGGCCCTGATAACATGTTTTGAGATCAACATTTCAATTAGAAATCATAATCTTCAGATATACAGTAGCCCTTAGGTTGTGATTAATCAAGTTCTGGGCATTTACAAGATTTGAAAGCTTGAGTTAGCCTATTACCGCTGACTAACTCTCAAGCTTTGGAAATAAGTATTGAATGTTAAGATAGCTCGAGTTCCTTGAGGTCATAATGATAAAGTGTTAAGAGAGTTGATATTTGCATGTTTTATCTTTTTGCAACTTGTATAGTTTTGATGATTCCAAATATTATTATTTTAAGCTTTATTTTCTCCTAACACTTTTTGGAAAAATTGTTTTTGCTCTTATATGGACTAACATTTCAGGATAATCAAACTCCAGACTAATGAATATTTCAAATCAAAATTCAGCATGAGATAGTTTGTAAATTGAAGTTTGTAATTTTTATTGTAATTGAGTTTGAGAAAATATGATTTTAATTGAATAAGCTTAGCTCACACATACTTGGGGAGATCTTTAAAAATCACACTGATCGTACAAGACGATCAAGTTAGTTAATCCCCTCGAAAGAGAAATGGAACGAATAGGAAGTGAGAAAATTTTTCTAACTCCTGATCGTCCAGACAAATTTCTCAATTCATCCCAAAATGATTTGCTATTTATTCTCACTTTGTACTGATAATCCTGACGATTCATCCTATTCATGCCAGGACAAAATGCTCTCTGGAAAAGTTTCATCTAGGTGAGCTCCTACTTGTCCCAAGACGAAATGCTCTCTAGAAAATTTTCATCCAGACGAGCACCTAGTCGTTCCAGGATGAAATTCTCTCTAGAAAATTATCGTCCATACCAACTGCTATTCATCTCAGGTCGAAATGCTCTATTCTTTAAAATTTTGATAACATCCTGTAGTTTGTCGAAATCGACCCTTGATATAACTGTTCGTCCCTGGACAAACATATTTCGTACGGGAAGATGATCGGGTCCGAAGACAGTTCATACCAATATATATTGTGTTCGTATGCAACTAATTAAGTATATTTGTACAGGATGATCTGACGATCGTACGGGAAGATCCACTATGTACAGACTTGAAAATCAGTATTTGGATGGTTTTTTGTGTCTTTCCTATATTAAGTCCAATTAAAACTGCCTCTTAATCTTTTTTGCCTACTAATCTTTGTGTCAATTATAGGGAGAGTTAAGGAGAGAGTGTGACAAAGTGTTTGAAGGAGGATTCTTACTACTGGAGCGTGAAGGATTTACTTGATGCTCAAAGGTAACAGTCTCCACTTATGATTTGTGATTACTTCACTCTTTTTCTCTCGTCCTTCTAGATTTCTTGTGAGAAGATCTGTCAAGGAGAACCGATTCTCTGCCGACACTTGGAGAGTGTGAAAATATGAAAGGTTTGCTACCCACACTTAGAGAGTGTGAAAGGATGAAGGGTTCTCTGCCTACAGCGAGAGAGTGTGAAAGGACGGACGGTACTCTGCCAAAACTTGGAGAGTGTAAAAGGATGACGGTTCTCTGCCGCACCGGGTAGTGGTGCAAGAGAGTTTTGTAAAGGCTTCTTCGCCTTGTTGTGGGTGTAAAAGGAGAGTCACTAGTGGTATTACTGTAATACTCGGAGGGTACCTCCGGAGAGTGGATGTATGTCGTATTTGACCAAACCACTATAAAACTTGTCTTTTATTTTTTTTGCTGCTTTTGTTTTTAATGTTTTAACTTGTGGTTAAAAAACATTTTCTACAAAATTCACTAAAGTTATTTTTGGTATAAAATTTTAAAAAGATGGATAAATTTTTAATTACCAATTTACCCCCCCCCCCCCTCTTGGTTAGCCGTTGGGACATAAGATTAGGTTTAACAACCTAATTCATATTAAACAAGTTTCAACAAGTGGTATCAGAGCTTTGTTTCAAAATCATAAGTTTAGACTACTTTTTGATTAACGTAGATGGTTACATTTGGAAACTGAAATACACCTGAGGGTTACTCTATAACTAGACCTCCATTATTCGATTATATTCCTTTTGATTTTTGGAAAACACGCATGTCTATATTTTTACAGTCACTTGATTACCCTATGTGGATCTTAGTTCAGGAAGGGTATACAAAACAAACTAGACTTGTTGACGGAGTTAGAGTTGAAACACATTTTGTGGACTGGATATTAGAAGAACGTGACTTAGCACAACTAAATGCCAAATGCTTAAATTATTTCTTATGTGCTCTTAAATCGGAAGATTACATGCGGGTTTCTACTTACAAGAGTGGAAAGGACATATGGGATAGACTTTGTATAACTTGTGTGGGGACTAATGAGGTTAAGCAATCTAGATTTAATATCTTGTTGCATGATTATGAATTATTTCGCATGAAACCAAATGAATCCATTTCTGATATGTACACAAGATTCACAAAAATAGTTTTACATGCATTGGGTAGGGAACTAACGAATGCTAAAATGGTTAATAAAATTCTTCGTTGTTTGCCTACTACTTATGATGCTAAAATTACTGCAATTACAAAGTGTAAAGATCTAAACATTTACTCTATTGATAATCTTCTTGGTTGTTAATTGCTTACGAGCAAGGAGTTAGCCAAAGAAAGATTGATGCAGGTGAACCACGAAAGGAGAAGAACAAAGCATTAAAAGTGGAGGAATTTGAGAGTGAACGCTCACAACCTGAGGATTAAAACGATATCGCACTAATGACTAGACAATTCAGAAGCTTTCTGAAGAGGAAGCAGAAGAGATGTTAGCAATGGAATCGAGGTAAATTTAATAGGAATATCAAGATTTTAAATGATGATATTTGCTATGAGTGCAGGAAACCTAGACATATTAAGACAGATTATCCAAAACTAAAAGCCACTCATAGCAAGGAGAAGGTAGAGGAGAAACCAATTGTGAAGAAGGGCAAGAAGAAATTCCAAAGAGCTTTCTGGGCAGACTCAGCTTCAGACTCGTTAGAAATGGAAAAGGAAAAGGAAGTAACTAATCCGTGCTTAATGTCCGATAATCTTGATCAGTTAGATCAAGAAGAGGTATGTGACTTGACTTACACTGAACTTTTTGAAGTTTTTGAACACATGCATGATGCATATAGAAATATAAAGAAAATGCATACTAGTATGAGCTTAGAATTTGAGGAACTATAAAAGGAACATAAAATCCTTAGGAAAGATCATACTTTAATTGATGACAACCACATGAAATTACTTAATGAATATGATGACTTGAATAAAAATCATGAAAGTTTAAAATTATCCTATGCAGAACTTGAAAAAGAATTTAAAAATTTTAAGCATGAATCTGAGAGTAAAATTTATAGATCTAATTATACAAATTGAATTTTGCAAGATATGAATTCATATTACATATTGAAGATAAAAGCTCTTGAGGATAATAGGATACCACCTAAACTTAAAGATTTCACTAATCCTATTTTGTATCCTAAATTTATGCAATCCCTTAATAGACAAATAAATAGTAGAAGACTTAGGAATCTATTTCCAAATGTCAAATGTAATAATTGTGGATTGATTGGACACATAGCTCACACCTGTACTTTGAAAAAGAAAACTTATTTAGTGTGGAAACCTAAGATGCATAATTCTAGACATATCATACATGCATCTCTTTATAAATTAACAAAAGGAGAACTCAAACTTGTTTGGGTTCCCATATCTAACGTTTGATGATCTTGTAGGGTCGCTCTCACACAAAACCTCGTGAGAGCATATGATACCTAGACAACTGATGCTCAAAGCATATGACTGGAGATACTGCACAATTCATATCGCTGGAAGCCAGGAGTGGAGGCAAGGTTACACTTGGAGATAACACCACAAGGAAGGTGGCTGGGTCAGGTATGATTGGAAATCTTAAAATTTTTTTTATTGAAAATGTGTTATTGGTAGAAGACTTAAAGCATAATTTGTTAAGTATAAGCCAGCTATGTGATAAAGGATACTGTGAAAATTTTTTTCATACTAGCTGCATATTAAGCCTAAATGGAAATGATGTTTTGAATGGTATAAGGGTAAACAACGTATATATGCTAGATTTGAATTGCATTAAAACTCCTACTTCTTTTTGTTTAAAAACTATTTCTAATGAGTCATGGCTTTGGCATAGAAGAATTTGTCACTCTAGCATGAAAAATCTTAGGAGGATTACCCTAAAGAACCTAGTGAGAGGTATACCAAAACTATACTTTACTAAGGACCACCTTTGTGATGCATGTAAATTAGGAAAATAAGTGAAGTCCTCTTTTCAATCCAATAAGGATCTTAAAACTAGTAAACCATTAGAAGTTTTGCATATGGTTCTTTTTGGACCAGTTGAAACTGTAAGTCTAGGAGGGAAGGTATACGGATTTATGATTGTGGATGATTACTCAAGATTCACATTGGTTAGATTTCTATTTCATAAGAGTGAATCATTTGAAGAATTTAGATACTTTTTGACTTGGATTGAAAGAAAGTTAGGATGTGAAATTATGACTATACAAAGTGATCATGGAGGAGAAATTGAGAATGAAAGATTTGAGGATTTTTGAAAGGAAAATGGAATTGATCATAACTTTTTTGCACTTAGAACCCCTCAGCAGAATGGGGTAGTCGAAAGAAAAAAATAGAACATTAATATAAGCCGCCTGAGCCATGTTGGCAGAATACTCACTTCCTAATTATTTTTGGGATGAGACATTTAGCATTGCATGTTATGTTCTGAATAGGGTGAATGTGAGATCTAAATTAAATAAAATATCCTATGAGTTGCTAAAAGGAAGAACACCTAATTTATCACATTTGCATATTTTTAGTTGCAAGGTGTTTATTCATAATAATGAAAAATTTGTCTTAAAAAAATTTGATCCAAAATCAGATGAATAAATTTTTGTAGAATACTCAAGTGTTAGAAAATCTTATAGAGTATTCAATAAAAGAACTTTGGTAATTGAGGAGACCACACATATTGTATTTGATGAATCTAGAATTTTGGAAGAGCCAAATATTGTAGAAGTTGAGATTGAAATTAACACTCAAAAGATTGATAAAATAAATTTGGAAGAAAATTTGGACCAAAATTCGGAAGAAAATTTGGACAAAAATTTGGAAGAAAACTCGGAGATAGAAAATTCTTTGCCTAGAGATTTGAGATTTTTTAAAAACCACCCAAAGGAATTGATAGTTGGTGAACCTAGTGAGGGTGTAAGGACTAGGCGTGAACAAAACAAAGAAGTTAATCATTTAGCTTTCATTTCAACAATAGAACCCACAAATATTGATCAAGCACTTTCGGATGAATTTTGGATTTTGGCTATGCAAGAAGAGTTAAATCAATTTGTAAGAAATAAAGTTTGGGAATTAACTACAAGGCCAAAGTATCAAAGTGTAGTTGGAATTAAGTGGGGATTCAAAAATAAAATGAATGACTCAGGAGTAGTCATTAGAAATAAGGCTATATTAGTTTCTAAGGGGTATAATCAGATTGAAGGGATTGATTTTGAGAAGACTTTTGCCCCTGTAGCTAGCTTGAAGCAATTAGGATTTTGCTAGTCTTTGCCTATTTTAGAGGATTTAAATTGTACCAAATGGATGTAAAAAGTGCCTTTTTAAATGGGCTAATTCAAGAGGATGTTTTTGTAGAACAACTTCCAGGTTTTGAAAATTCTAAATACCCAAATCATGTTTTCAAATTGAAAAAGGCATTATTTGGATTGAAATAAGCACCTAGGGCTTGATATGAGAGATTGAGCACCTTCCTACTTAAAAGATCATTTAAAAAAGGAAGTTTGGATATAACTCTCTTTTGAGAAATTTGGAAAGGATATACTCATTGTACAAATTTATGTTGATGACATCATCTTTGGATCTTCAAATAAAAATCTTTGTGATGATTTTTCTAAAACAATGAGTAGTGAATTTAAGATGAGTCTAATAGAAAATTTAAGTTACTTTCTAGGATTTAGTATTAAGCAAATTGAGGATTGTACATTTCTTAGTTAATCAAAATATGTTAAGGACATACTCAAAAAGTAAGAACTAGAAGCCAATGATTCTCCGAGAACTCCACCACACGACTATGAGAATTTAGCCTCGATTCCCCCACGCGTGGTAAACGGCGGGTAAAGGACGGCCACAGTGGAACCAACGACCAGGTTTTTGGGAGCTTTAGCGAACACCTCCAAGTGAAGCCGGTGATTAACAGCTCTTCGGGTTGCTGTCTTGAAATCACAAGCTCCGGTCGGCTCCGTTATTCCTCCCGATTAAGAAGTCGCAAGACCCGGCCTTGATCCGCCTTCGCTCGCTCTTAGCCGGCGACGCGATTCTACCTTCCGGTCATGGATGTCACCGGAAGACTCCTCTCTTTCTTGACCAAATTTCTCTCCGGCACCAAATGCTCCGTCGTTTTCTTGAACGGCCTCCGTCTTGGTTTCTTCCGCCAGGTTCTTCTCTTCACCACCTGAGAGCTTGTCAGGATACAGAGCAAGAAGAACTGGTTGGCTCTGATACCAAATGACACCGGCCAGGTAGGGGGTTCGACGAATCCACGTCGACGATCCGGTGACGGTCGCCAGAAACCGCTCCAAGAACTTCTTGGAGGAAAGATCCACCACCTAAGACTCACTCTTAGGATACAGGAAAACACATGAGATAAACTCAAAATTTATTCATATCAAAATCTATCATATTACAAGACATTGGCTACCTATTTATAGCCAAAAGAAGGAACATACTAGGCTACTCAAAACAAAAGAAAGCACTAAATCTATGTAGCAAGATAAGCTACCAAATGGATTGAATTATCCTGAAGTTAATACAACTAATGACTCAGCTCTGGCGTCATTGAGTTTGTGTTTTAGTTTTATAAAATTCTCACATCTTGAATTTTGAGTGCATGTTTTAAAAAATTGAGTGAAAATCATCCAGGATGAAATTAATTTCGTACGGGATGAATTATGTAGTGTGTTAACTGTCGGATTTGAACAGTTTGCATACAGTTTTTTAGTTTTTATTTTTCACTTCGTCTGTATGATCGTCACGATCATCTGGACGAACTTTTCAAATGTCTGTACGATCGATTAACAGTAAAACAGATAATGTCGTTTTTAATATGTATGTTCGTACATACGAACCATTGGTTCGTACAGATTAACGTTTGGCGATTTGATGTGGGGGACAGTTTCAACTGCCATTAAAGCGATCTTAAATTTTTGATCGTCCAGGACGAACACCTGTTCATCTATACGATCATTTGGTCAAAAGTCTGTACGAATTGATGTATCTTTACTTGTGTGATTACGAAAAGCCATTTCATTTTTGGACTCATTCGTTCATCCATACAAAATTTTTTTATACGGGACGAGCTAAAATTCATACGGGGCGAAATTATTTTCGTCTGTATGAAAATGGTTTTTTCATTAAATTAAAGGCTTTTGAACTCAAATGTCATCACTTCAAACATCCCTTTCAAACTCTTTTTCACTTAGATCTTCTCTATGGAAAGTTCTAGCAAAAAGAAAAAGGTTCTAGCAAAGGGTCCACCCAAAAACACTAGTGATAACTTTCTGTCTAAGGCCAAAGAAGAGTCATTTCCTAGTTTTGTCTCTGCTAAGATTATCCCTTCTAGAATTCTTCTTCAAGAACAATTGACTTTTAAGGTAATGAATCTGTTTGCCTCCACTCAATTTGGTGTCATTCTCACACTAATATACTTCTACAATAAAGAGACCTTTCACTACTTTCTAGCAAACATGTCTTTCAATTATGACCATTCTGTGATTAGGTCTTATGTTTTTAAAAAGAAAGTAGAAATCACAAAGGCAAACTTAGGAATTTTTCTGAACTTAAGGACTGAAGGGATTAGAGCCCATTCCTTGACCACTATTTCTAATTTTGACTGGACTGAAATTAATCAAGTGATTAGAGGAATTATATTTAAGGAGCATATGCCTAAAGTGTCCACTCTTGTTCGCAATGCTCGTATCATCCAGCATGTTTTTTGAACTTTCATAATTCATAAAGCTGGTGATAGATTCAACATTACTCCTCTTCTTTCTACAGTAACCTACTTAATTATGACTGACCAACCTATAGATGAAGCCCAACTAATCATTGACTATCTTTATGGACTTTCTTAAATCGGTCATGTCACCCATAAAAGAAAGAAGAACATTGCCTTAGGACATCTTGTTGCCTACATTTTAGAGAAGAAGTATGAATTGGTTCATCCAGATCAAAATTTTGAAGAACCACTATACTAAAATGATAGATCTTTTAGAGCAATCTTCAATAAAGATGACCAACATAAAATACATGTTATTAGTGACTCAGAGGAGGAACCTGAACCTGCACCTGCTAGTGAACCAAATTACTAATATTTGGTTCAGAGATTTGATTGTTTAGAGTCTCATTTTGATCAAAGATTTGATAAAATTGAAACTCACTTACAGTAGCAGGATGTTTAGTACAATCAAGACATGAGATATATGCGAGAACATATAAATGATATAAGTTCAAATATGCTTATGATAAATAGTTATTTTAATTTCTTCAGTATTGTACCTCCTCCTCCTCCTCTAGATTAGGGCCCATCAGAGTGATTCACGTACTTGCTTATGATCTTCTTTAGTTGATGTGATTGTATTTTGATAGTTTATGATGTGATATGTTTTAGTAATGTGTTAGTTTTCATTTATGTTTTAGCATTTATGTTTTATGATGTATTGATATCATTTCTCAAAATTATAATATTCATTATCATGATATCAATATAAGTTATCTTGTCTTGATTTTAATTTTGTGTTGAAATGTATGTTAGCCTATATGAAAATCTCTAAAAATTTTTATCTTAAGAGTGCTATACCTTGAAGTGCAATACAAAATTAAATTCATTAGAAAAATCTAATTTTTCTAAATTTAAGTTTTGCTTATAACTTGATGTAATTAAGATTATCAATTTCATGTCTCTTATTAGACTACATTAATGTTTAATATTATTATTGTAATTGTGATGTTTTCTTATTTTGTATTTCATTTATCAATAAATATTGCTGTACTTAGAAAAATTTGAAATTTTTTATTATTGATTTTGGAAAGATCAAGATTACTCTTAAAAAATATACAAATATACAAAAATCAAAAGGAATGCGCAATGATTCACAATTTGAAAGAGGCACAAAATAAGCCCACATGTAAAAAGATGTACAAAAATATGCCACAACTATTAAAAAAAAAGATGCGCAAAGTGCCACATGTGGTAGTTAATTCTTTCCATAATCTTTTAATCTCTTAATTCAAATTGATCTTATGTACATTTTTATTTCTTATTGAAATTTGAAATATACAAATTCTATATTCATCCTTTATGCAATAATATTCTTTATCTTAGTGTCTAAATTGATTCATGTTTTTGATATATCCTTTTTATTATAAAAGTTATATCTCTTCTTAAATTCTATGAATCATTTTTATTTACCTAATGATTTGATTTTATTTGAAAAATTTCAATCACTTTCAAGGATCAATTATCAAAGGATTATCATATGAATGCTTACATTTCTGTTCTTTTTCTTCTTCTCTTTTTGCTATTGTCAAAAAGGGGGAGAAAATAATGTTTGTATTATTTTCTGTTATTGCATTATTTTCTGTTATCGTATTGTTTTCGTATCGTATCTATTTTTTTTAATAAAAAAAGGAAAGAAAAGAGAGATATATTTGTTGTGCAATGCCTCCTTATTTTCATATGTTCATCAATTCAGGAGGGAGTTTAGGAGATTCTTAGAATTTAAAAATTATACAAACAATAATTGTTTTGCCATCATCCAAAAGGGGGAGAATGTTAAGAGAGTTTCTATTTTCATATTTTATCTTCTTGCAACTTGTATAGTTTTGTTGATTCTAAATATTATTATTTTAAGCTTTGTTTTCTCCTAACACTTTTTGGAAAAATTATTTTTACTCTTGTGTGGACTAACATTTCAAGATAATCGAACTCCAGACTAATGGAGACTTCAAATCAAAATTCATCATGAGATAGTTTGTAAATTGAAGTTTGTAATTTTTATTGTAATTGAGTTTGAGAAAATATGATTTTAATTGAATAAGCTTAGCACACACTTGGGGAGATCTTTAAAAATCACACTGATCGTATGGGACGAACCTTGTTGATACGGGACTATCAAGTCAGTTAATCCCCTCGGAAGAGAAATGGAACAAACATGAAGTGAGAAAATTTTTTGAAGTCCTAATCGTTTAGACAAATTTCTTAATTCGTCCCGGGATGATCTTCTCTCTATTCTCTCTTCGTGCTGATAGTCTAGATGATTCATCCTATTCGTGCCAGGATGAAATGCTCTCTGGAAAATTTTTGTCCAAACGAGCTCCTATTCATCCCAGGACGAAATGCTCTCTGGAAAATTTTTTGTCCAGACGAGCTCCTATTTATTCCAGAACGAAATGCTCTCTAGAAAATTTTCATCCAGATGAACTCCTATTCGTCCCAAGATGAAATGCTCTATCCCTTAAAAATTTTGATAATGTCCTACAGTTTGTCGAAACCGATCCTTGATATAACTTTTTGCCCTAGGACGAACATATTTCGTACGGGACAATGATTGGGTCCGAAGATAGTTCATACCAATATACATTATGTTCATATGTAACTAATTAAGTATATTTGTACAGGATTATCTGACGATCGTACGGGACGATCCACTATGTACAGACTTTAAAATCAGCAGTATTTGGACGGTTTTTTGTGTCTTTCCTATATTAAGTCCAATTAAAACTGCCTCTTAATCTTTTTGCCTATTGATCTTCATGCCAATTGAAGGGAGAGTCAAGGAGAGAGTGTTTGAAGGAGAATTCTTACTACTGGAGCATGAAGGATTTACTTGGTACTCAAAGGTAAGAGTCTCCACTTGTGATTTGTGATTACTTCACTCTTTTTCTCTCGTCCTTCTAGATTTCTTGTGAGAAGATCTGTCAAGGAGATCCGGTTCCCTGCCGACACTTGGAGAGTGTGAACAGATGAAGGGTCGAGGCCCACACTTGGAGAGTGTGAAAGGGCGAAGGGTTCTCTGCTTACACCAGGAGAGTGTGAAAGGATGAACGGTACTCTGCCAACACTTAGAGAGTGTAAAAGGACGATGGTTCTCTGCCGCACTGAGTAGTGGTGGAAGAGAGTTTTGTAAAGTATTCTCCGCCTTGCTGTGGGTGCAAAAGGAGAGTCACTAGTGGTATTAGTGCAATACTCGGAGGGTGCCTCCAAGGAGTGGATGTAGGTCGTGTTTGACCGAACCACTATAAAACTTATGTCTTTTATTTATTTCACTGCTTTTGTTTTTATTGTTTTAACTTGTGGTTGAAAAATATTTTCTACAAAATTCACTAAAGTTATTTTCGGTATAAAAATTTAAAAAGAGGGATACATTTTAATTACCTACTCACCCCCCTCTTGGTTAGCCACTGGGATAAGCTTAGGTTTAACAACATAATTCATATTAAATAAGTTTCAACATAAAGTAGATTGCCTGACCAAATTAGCCAAAATATGGTGAATGTTGATGATAAGTAGCCTATACTAATTAGAGTCTACACTCTTCTGGTCTTAGAGCTAACAATCTTATAATTCCTATAGGCCTAGCGAATATAAAATTAGACCAGCAGGATATATATTCGATTGATCCTCAACCTCCCTAATAAATCATTACTAATAATCAACCAGACGAACATCAAGTAACCAAAAGAAGTTGCTAAATTAGTGTCTCCTGGGAGTCATAGTGATATTATTTAGATATTAAAGAAGAAGATAATTAGAGGTAGTATTTCACCGACTAATTTAAAGAAAGTAAACTCCCAACCGACAAATCTTTAGTTGTGTAAATCCAGAAGAGAGCATTGCGATATGTGCTTGTTAATAACATGCTGTATGGAAGAGCTTTTGACCAAATGTGGCTCAGATGCTTAGGGACCAAGGAAACAAATAGAGTGGTAACAAAAGTCCTTAAAATACCTTATGGTTCACACCAGTTGGGTTCCAAAGAGGCCATTAAAATCAATAAAATGACCTACTATTGGATATTAATGGTGAAATATTGTACTGACAACATTGAGAGGTGTCTCAAGTATTAAATCTACGGTGATGTTATACATCAATCGTCAATCCACTACACCCTACAGTAACATTCTGGCCATTCAAATGCTGGGACACATATAATAGGGCCGATGGATTCTCTGTCATCAGTTGGGCACCACTTCATACTGACAGTAACCAACTATTTTTCCAAGTTGACAAAAGTGGCTCCATTCAAGGAAGTCGCATCTAAGCATGTGATTAATTTCTTTGACCATAATGTTGTTTCTAGATTTGGTATACCGCACCATATAATCTCAAACAATGGCATATCATTCAAGAGTGTTAAAATTTATAAGTTTATCGATTGGCATAAAAATGATTGATGATATTCATCAATATGCAACCCAAGAGAAAATGGCTTGGTTTAGGCCTTCAGTAAGAGACTGCTTAATCAGTTGAAGAAAATTCTCACAAAGAATAAAAGAGAGTGGCACACTAAGATGGTAGAAGCATTATGGACGTATCGTACAACCTATAAGACACCGACTAAAGCCACTCCTTATGCATTAGTGTTCAGGGTCGAAGTAGTGTTACTACTAGAGATTACTATCATTTCAAGTAGCTATCCAGTACAATCTCACTCATGAACATAATGCTTGCTTGAGAATGGAAGAGCTTTATGCACTCTATAAAATTAGACTACAAGCTCGATAGAACTTGAAAATTTATTGAGCAAAGATGGCGAAATCATTTAATTAGATGTTGGTCATCAGACATTTCAAGAAGATGAATTGGTTATGGTGCTTAGAATGCCAATCATCCCACATAAAAAAATTGGTGATAAATTTGTATCTAAAAGGGAAGACCTTTTATCAAGAAGGCATACCACCGCGGAGCCTATAAACTTTTTGACTTGTATGCTTACAGGACCATGCCATTAAACAAAGGTCAATAGTTGAAGAAATATCATGCATAAAAATGCTTATATATTTAAAGCATCATGTAATTCATATACATTTACTTATATACACACTTGCATATTTTGAAATTCTCTTGTGTTGAAAGAATGCATTTAAAAAATTCTATAAATTAATCCCCCATAAGGTAAGGACAATTTTAAATATTTACTCAAGTTAACATCATTCCACATATCAAAATCCCAAAATAAATATTTAAAATACTGAAATATAAAATTTATTTAAAATATTCCTATAAAATGGGACATTTAAAATATTTATTTGTGTTGACATCATGCTATGCCTCGAGATCATCAAATAAATATTTAAAATCTCAAAATGTCAAGTTTATCTTATCTATAATCTCCCTACAAAATATGAGATATTTTAAATATTTATTCGGGTCGACATCACACTATATGTCGAGATCCTCAAATAAGTATTTAAAATCTTCAACACAAATATTCATTCATAAAGGAAGATATAATAAATTCCTATTTCAATTCATATGCTGTGATCTTTCTAGAGTTTGGAACACCACCATCTTCAACATACCAAGACTTTAAAGGTCAGGTAAGAAGGTTTTTATGACTATATACTTCCACTAGTTCAGCTAGAGCATCACAAGTTTTTCAACAACCTTAAGCTTAAGGTTCGAATGGGTGCAAGAGCTCAGGCTCAACAAGTTCAAATGTGGTCGTGTCGCTAGAAGCTCCGTCTACTCAAAAAGCTATAAAAAAGCTATAGTAGAGGAACCCTCATTTTGCCAACCCATTAGTAGAGATTGTTAGAAGCATAAAGGCTTATTAGACTCAATAAGTAAAAGTGGTCGTAGTTTGAGAACTTTTGCTAAGTGGCTGGAGAGTCAGTGTTACAGTGGAAAGATTTGTATTCTTCCAAATAAAATAATTAAAATTGCCCTTTCAAAACATGCGTATGTGGTTCTCTAAAAACATTTGAGATATCACTTTGCTCAATATATTGAGATTTTGAAAGTTAAGAAAGAAGACTTTTATGGCTACATACTTTAGTAAGTCAAGCCAAAGAGACACTAGTTTGTTCACAACCTAAAGCTCAAGGTTCAAATAGGTGTAAGAGGTCAGACTCAACAAGCCCAGATGTAGCCGAGTCATAAGCAATGCTATTTACTCAACAAGACATAAGAAAGGCCGTAGTAGATGAACCCCATTTTGCCAACCCATTAGCAGGGACTATTAAAAGCATAAAGGCTTAACTGACTCGATCAGTTCAAGTAAATATATTCCATAAAATCCCCCCTAGTTTACTATAGAGTTAAAGATATAGTGGAAAGTACGAGTCTCAATTAATAGTTATTGAATTCTTATAATTTATGAGATCTTCAACCATGAAGGATGACTTCAAATATGCAAACTTCAATAAATTCAACTTGGGGAGCATATGTCTCTATAGCTCAAGTCTAAAGCCTTAATGAGCATAAGAGGTAAAACTCATTAAGCCGAGATATGACTGAGTCATTGACAGCACTATCTACTTAACGAACCATAAGAAAGGTTTTAGTAGATGAACCCCTGTTTCATTAGTTGGATGATAAAAGCTATTAAATCTTAACTCACCTATTCTGATAAGTGTAAGTAACATATATTGAAATCTTTTTTACTGGTTAAGGGTCAAGGTATTACCTATATTTGGTACTACCAATTAAATTGCAAATCCTTCAACAAATTTGTAATGCACAAAGAGATGATCGAAGAAATTTTTCTTCAACAAGTCCATCAATTCACATAGCAAAAGGATTGAAGAAATTATCCTAGAGTTCATATAAATCTTAAGGATGAACTATGAGGATTCTTTCATCAACAACTCCTTTACACACAAAGCTCTGGACTTATGACCTCTCACCATTTTCCTGATGTAAAATTAAAGGGTTTAGGTCATCGACATATACTCCTTCATCAAGCCCGCCAAAGCAAAGAAGCAAACGGTTGAAGGTTCATAAATCTACTGATAAGTAAGTAATAATAAATTACATAATCCTTAACCAATGTCTACCACACAAAGAAAAGGGCAGAAGGAGCTAAAGCCTCTCAACTCAAGCTAAAGTTGTGAGAAAAGTGTAACTGCTAGCTCCAATGTGTATCTAAGGCCATGATCACAATAACCACAGAAATCACAATAGTATAAAGTAAAGGAGAGCTCATCAGTATTTGAATTTATAACAATATTTTAATTAATTAATTCAAAATTTTAATATAAGTTTTTAATTTATATATTTTTAAAATCATGCATCAACCACAAAAAAAAGAGTACAATGTCCTTCATAGAAGATTAAAATTAATCTCCTAAATCTATGTTTGAAGAGCAAGTTGATAGCTATGCTCCTTCCAAAGATTGGGCAATATGAAAATGTTAGCAGAAAGAAAAAGAAATGAATATACAAATATATATAAAGTTACAAAAAAAGATGTACCTACACCAAGGTATCATATAGTAGGTCATGAATTGGTGTTCTGCTCCTCCTGAAAGTTGTGTAGGACAACGAGGGTATCAGTAAACAGCGAAAGAAAAAAAAAATAAAGCTACAAAAATTAGTAAAGTAAAAAACGTACATGAACTGAAGCCTTTCGTGGAAACTTACTAGCATTCTGCTCGTCTGAAACTAGCATAAAATATGAAACATCATCATTACAAGTATTAAATCAAAACAAAAAAGATAGAAAAGAGTATACCTAGGAAAAAAATAACTGTAGAAAATCTGAGGCATCAAATTCCTACTAGCTATTGAACATGTAAAGCTTGAGCAAATTCAGAATGACACGTGTAATTATATAACATAGATAGTATATTGATATATGATTGCAATAATGACAAGTGTTGAATAATTATAAATATACAAAAAAAATAAAGTGATTATGGTGTCAAAAGAAAACAAAGGAGCAATAATACTATCCACAAGTGTTAGTTTATTAAGTGATGCTCTAAGGACCAAAGTATGAAGTATTCTATTACTTTTATATGGGTCCCTACTTAATTAAATCTAACATGTCAATCGCATTATTGAATATGGGCGCATCTAAAGATCTATGAAGACACAAAGATAGATTCTAGAAGATACATAAAATGAAAACCTTAGTGTGACATCTAAACAAGCTCTTGAAAATCTGCTAAATAGAACACTCAGTGTGACATCCATAATAAATATTTGGAGATCCACATGGTTAACCAGGTTGCAATAAACTTGATTTTCTCTAGACGTCTACCATATTTGTTAGTGGGAATATATATATATATATATATATATAATCATTACTCTAACAAAATCATATTCAAATCCTATATGTATCAACCACTTGCTACAATCGCCCATCATCAATGTAATTCAGCCAATAAACTTTAGGCTTACAACCAAGATTACATCACAAATTTTTTATGAAAAGAAAATCTTATCGCACTACCCTCCTTTATAGGGTAATATGTTTTAAGAGCAAACTCTTATTAATTATAGTGTTAATAGTCATCCTTCCTTACTTACATGTAAATACCGTATTTATCTTGTATCAGTCATATCATTTTCTCTATGTAAGTTAATATTATGCAAGAAATATAATAATCTATAAAATTCAAAAAAAATTATTCAATATGCACTAACTTTAGAAAATCATAACTATCAATCTATCCTATGAAATTATATAATATCTTAGTCAAAATGCTTATGAGAATCAAAAGTATCATATATAAAAAGTTTACATTAAAAGCTTAATAAATAATGAGAAAATACATTGTTAGTGGGTTTAGGGTGATAAAATCTTTAAAAATTAAAACCATAAAAAATAAGAATAAGAGATAGTCACTTATAACGAGCAAAATAACTTTTATAACAAAAGCAATAGACAAAAATCTCATAGAGCTTTCTCTCTCATCCGTCTCTCCTCTCCATGTCCCTTCTCTTCTACAAAAAACCATGGAGAGCATCTTCTCTCTTCTCTCTCTCCTCTTCATTTCCCTTCTCTTCTTCTTCTCCTTGTTTTCCTTCCTAGCCAACTAAAAAGAATAATAGGAGGGGTGGTGGGTGAAAGATATATTTAATAAAAAAATTAAAAAAAATAGTTTTTAGTGTTTTGCACCTCGATACCCTCTATTATAGCACCACATTATTACAGGTAAAATAGTATTATGTCACAGCACCACCTCAACACCATTGGGTTAAGTTTTTTTTCAAAAATTCTAGAGAGCTCATTGTCGCGATGGTGCTTTCATGGTGTTCCTATCATTATTGTTCTTGCAAGTACAACTTCACATCACTCTAGCTAAAAAAATTCAAATTCATATAGGAAGCTTAAAAAAATGAATGCTAGTCTTGACACTGAATTTTTTACTTTACAAAAAGAGCATGCTAGTTTAATTACCAAGCACTCTACCTTATATAGTGGTCATATAAATTAATTAGATGAGTTTGATGCATTAAATAAGAAGCATATTGATTTATCTAATGTGCACAATTCCTTGAAAATATTATATATTGAGCTAAAAAAGCATTTAAGGAATTAGAAGAACTTGCATGTCAATTAGATAGCAGTAAGCATGCACTAAAATTGGAAGTGGCAGCTATAAAAATGCAAATGAATATTTAAGAACAAAAATTATCACTTGAGAATAATAAACCACCACCTTCAATAGCTTAGTGGCACAATCACTGAACACAACATGCATCACATAAACCTATGAAGAAGCACCATCACCCACATAGGTTAGTGAACCCATTCCTTGGTGTTAGGTGTTACTCTTGTGGCATGTTAGGATAAATAGCCCATACATGCACTGTCTATCGTAGGACACACTTAGTATGGAGGTTGAAATTGCATGCATCAAAATATAACATGCATTCATGTCATTCATTCAAGCATAATGTGGAACTCAAACTCACTTGGGTTCCCAAATCTAACATTTAAATGACATTATAGGGGTGTTCTGACAAAAGACCTAGTGAGAGTACCTAGACAGTGGCTGCTCGAGGCATATGATTGATGATATGAAGTAGTTCATCAAACTGGAGGCCAGGTCAGGAGGCAAGGTAATATTAAGAGAAAACACTACTAGGAAAGTGATGGGCTCAGGTATAATTGGAAATGCTAAGCACTTTATGATTGAAAATATTTTGTTAGTTGACTGTTTAAAGCATAACTTGTTAAGTATTAGTCAACTATGCGATAAAGGAATTGATATAAAATTTCTTTCTAACAACTGCATGATTTATTTAAATAAAAAACTTGTGTTAAAAGGAAAACATACGAGTAATGTTTATATGTTAGACTAGAACTACATTGAATATTCAAATTTATTATGTTTATAAACTATAATTAAAGAATCTTGGCTATGGCATAGGAGACTATGTCATGCGAGCTTGAAGACTCTTAGGAATATCACTCAGAAAAACTTAGTTAGTGCCATATCAAAGTTAGACCTCACTAAGGACCATCTATATGATGTTTGTCAACAAAGAAAAAAAAAAATTGATCTTTATTTCATTCAATCAAAAACATTAACACTTCTAGGCCACTAGAAATTTTTTACATGAACCTATTTGGACATGTTAGTACATCCAGCCTATGAGAAAATAAAAGCTCGTTAGGGTTGTTAAGCCCTTATGAACTATCCTGAGGCTAACTAAGAGGTGGTGAATTGGTGGTTTTAAAAATTCTTAAACAAAAAGTAAAATCTTTTAGAAACATTTTTATATATCTTAAAATAAACATGATTAATGTTTAATGCGGAAGCGATTAACAAAATAAATAAAAAATTTTAACCATACAATCATCTATAGGAAATTAAAGTGTAGAAATTAAAATGCATAATAATAATAAGAAAGAACGCACTAGATTTTATAGTGGTTCGGTCAACCTGACCTACGTCCACTCCTCAGAGGCACCCTCCATATTTTGTACTAAAACTATAGTGTTTCTCCTTTCGCTCCCACAGCAAGGCAGAGAACCCTTATAAAATCCTTTTTATTGACCCCAATGAGGAAGAGAACCCAGACTCCGTTTGCTTCCTCTTGAAGTAGGCCAAGAACCCCAACACCTTTTGCTTCCTCCTAAAGCAAGTAGAGAACCTTGATCTAGTGCTGACGAAGACCTCCTAAGAGCCACCAAGGAGCCATGTGTTGTAACTTCGTATTTCATAACTATTTTTTCATACTATGTGTGTGTTTTATTTTTCCAAATATTATTATTTTATTACTGTTTCTCCTAATATATATTAAATATATTACTTTTGTTATTTATATGTACTAATATTTTAGGGAAAGCATACTCCAAACTATTGAAGACTTCAAGGTAGATTAAATTAGGGTTTAACATAATAGGATTTTGTATTTTTTATGTTTTCATGAGTCTGAGAGAGTATGATTGTAATTGAGTAACTGTGCATACATAAACTGGGGGTGTGTTAAAACTTATAATTTTTTAAACTAATTGTATTGTATAATTATGGATTGTACTGGATAATTTGTTTAGGTAGTTCCTCTAGCAAGCAGTTAACCAAATCATGGATGGAAAAATTTCTAAGTACCTTTCATACTATATGATGTTGCCTTCATACAAACGACATTCATAATATAAAATTGATGTGAATATTTTTGTTCATACGAACAAGTAAATTTTTTGAATTGTTCGTCCGGGATAATCTTGAGTTCGTATAGATGACATTTAGAGTATGAAATTAAAGCGAAGATTTTCTTCCATAAGAATAGGTAAATTTTTTGAACTGTTCATCCGGGATGATCTTGAGATCGTATAGATGATGTCTAGAGTACAAAATTGATACCAACATTTTCATCCATACAAATAATAAAATAGGTTGAACTAATTAAACGAGATTATATATGGTTCATACAGTATGATGTGAATGTACAAAAAATGATTCGTACATGATTGTATGAGAAAAACTTTGAACTGTTCGTACGTATAATTGTCGATCATACTATACGATTGTGGATGGTCAAAATTGAAATTTTTAGTTTTATGGATGATTTTTCATACCTTAATTATATAAAGTCGTTAGAAACTATTTTGGACAAATCCTTCTTCATTTTTCTAGAGAGTAAAAGCGTGAGAGTAATTTGGGAGAGAGTTTGAGAGAGATTTCTTACAAATTAAGACTGTGAAGGGTTCATTAGGTTAGTCAAAGGTGAGAATCTCTTTGTGTTTATAGTAAATATGTTCTTCACTTCTTTGAAGTTGCTCAAGGGAAGATCTTTGAAGAAAATTCGGTTCTTTGCCAACAATTAAAGAGTGAAAGGATGATAGTTTTCTGCCAACACTTGAAGAGTGTTAAAGGATGATAGTACTCTACCAACACTTAGAGGGTGTGAAAGGATGACGGTATTTTGCCAACACTTGGAGGGTGTAAAAAGATGATGGTACTCTACCGCACCATGGATTGGTGGAAGAGAAGGTAATTATAAAGGCTTCTCCACCTTGCTGTGGGAGAAAAAAAATATTCACTTTAGTAATAGCGTAATACCTAAAAAGGGAGTTTTCAGGGAGTGGACATAGGTCTAGTTGGACCGAATCACTATAAAGTTTTGTGTTATTTACTTTTTTCACAATTTTATTTTTATGCACTTTTTCCTTAAGAGGTTGAAAAGTTTTATTTTGATTATAACTTAAATAGTTGTTGACCTCAATTTTCGTCCTTCGGGGTGATATACTCTTTCTAATGAGTTGATTCGACCTTAAAATTAGAATTCAACCTTAATCTTAAAATCCCCAAAGAAAACTAATATCTTTAAAATATATTTTCAAAATTCCACCAACAATAGTGCAAAGTATTTAAAAAAAAGGAAAAATGATTTTTTTATTCAAGAGGAATTTTTAAAATTACCAATTCACCCACCTCTTGGTTAGCCTTAGAATAATTGTGTTAGGTCTAACAACTTATATGGACTTTACAAGTGATTTTAGAGTTAATTTGAAAATTTAAAGTTTAGATTACTTTTTGAAAATCGATTATGGCTACTTATAGAAACCGTAACACACATAAAGGGTATTCGATCACTAGACCCCCATTGTTTGATACATCCCTTTCAATGTTTTAAAAACATAGATGTCTACTTATATTCAATCGCTTGACTATCGCATGTGGATTTTAGTACATAAAGGATACACTAGGCTAACTAGACTTGTAGATGGCAATAGAACTGAAACACTGTTTACTAACTAGATAGTAGAAATATGGGACTTAGCTCAGTTAAATGCCAAATGTTTGAACAAATTTTTCTATGCACTTAAATAAGAAGATTACATTCATGTTTCTATCTATAAAAGTGGAAAACATTTTGGGATAGACTTTGTATCACATATGAATGGACTAATGAAGTAAAATAATATAGATTAAATATTTTGTTACATGTTTATGAACAATTTTGCATGAAATCAAACGAATCCATCACTGACATGTACATATGTTTCACTTAAATAGTCACCTCCTTGCATGCTTTAGGAAGGGAATTAACGAATGCAGAGAAAGTGAATAAAATACTTCATTGTTTACCTACTGCTTATGATACAAAAATAACTACTATTATAGATCCTAAGAATTTAACTATTTATTCTAATAACAATATTCTTGGATCACTAATTACATAGAGCAAGGTGTGACTCAAAGACAGATTGATGTAGGAGAGAAGCGAAAGGAGAAGAACATAGCTTTGAAAGTGGATGACTCAGAAAGTGATCAATCTCAACATGAGGATGAAGATGACATTGCCTTGATGAAAAGATAATTCATGAGTTTTCTAAAAAGGAAGCAAAGGAGATGCAAGCAGTGGAATAAAGATAAGTTCCACAATGATAGGGAAATCGACAATTACCAGCATATTATTTTGCTGGCTTACTGGCAGACTATTTTTCAATGGCATTCCAGCGACCTAATTTTTCAGAAGAATTTTCGGCAATTTTCTATCGGCCTAATTTTTTAGAAGAATTTTTGGCAGTTTTTCGACGGCTTTCTAGTGGTTTATCATAGTATTTTTTTTGAAAATCTATATTTTCTTAATTAATTTAATTAATTAATAATTTTATTACATTTTAATTAATTATTAATTTATTTTAATTAATAATTAATTTAATAACTTAGTATAATTAATGATCAATATAATAACATATTTAATTAATTATTAACTTTAATATTTTTTTAATTAATTTTTAATTATAATTTTCATATGATATAGTTTAAATAAATGATTATAAGAATTCTAACACATTTTTCACTCTCAGCAAAATGGTTAGGACTTAGCAAAATGGTTAGAATTTAGCAAAATGGAGTGGACTCTATTCAAATCCCTAGCAAGGTGTGCAGGCGGGCAGGCATCCTAGTGGGCAGTGGGCAGTGTGGGTAGGCCGCCTGGCAGGCAGTGGGAAGGGTGGGACCTCAGGAAGGTAGGGCGGGAACTCTAGCAGGTAGGGAGCAGCTCAGCTTGGGTTGGGCAGGTAGCGTGGGCAGGCCGCTTGGTGGGCAGTCGGGCAGGGCGGGGTGGCTGGGCAGCTAGTTAATTTTTTTTAGTTAAATTTTAGATATTTTATGGTGGCCTTTTATGTCAAAAAACTACTAGAAATATTTGCAACCAGAAAATATCTCCGAAAATGTTTTTCCTACATGTGTTTTATAGACGAAAAATTTGCCATAAGAAAGCCTCCAGAAATTTACAAAACTGCCAAAAAATGACCATTTTCCACTGGAAAATGCCGCTAGTAATAACTAATTTTTTTGTACTGCACAGGCTTCTAATAATGTTATTTGCTATGAATGTAGGAAGCTTGGACACATCAAATCTATCTACCCAAATCTTAAATCCTACTAATGAGAAGGTGGAGGAGAAAACAAATGTGGGAAAGGGTAAGAAGAGAATGCAGAGAGCTTTTTAGGCAGACTCTGCTTTAGATTCTTTAAGAAATTAAGGTAGAGGAAGAAGTCACAAATTTGTGCTTGATGGTTGACTAGCTTGATTAGTCAGATCAAGAAGAGGTATGCGACTTAGCCCATGATGAATTATTTGATGTTTCTGAAAAAATTCATACGATATAAAAAAATTAAAAAGATGCATGCTATGTTGAATTTAGATTTCTTTTAATTACAAAAAAATTTATGAAATCCTTAGGAATGATCACACAAAAATTAATAGCAACCACATGAAACTATTAGATGAGTGTTATGAATTGAATAAACATCATGAATTTTTGATGTCATCCCACAATGAACTTGAAAAAGATTTTATAATTTTTATGGATGAATTTAATAATAGAGAGCATTATTTAAAATTTGACAATACTGTCAAACTAATTTTTTAAAGCTCAATTGAATGCACTTGAGAAAAATAGGATTCCACCTACACCTGATTGATATTTTAATCCTAATAAAAAGAAAAATAAAATTTAAAACCTAAGAAAAGATAAGTTTACTCACATAAATTTAAAAAATCTTTTTCCTGGAGTTAAATGTTTTTCTTGTGGTATGAAATGGCATATATCTCATACTTACACTATTCATAATAAATCATATCTAGTGTGGAGATCAAAGATGCATAAAATAAATCATATCATACATACATCTAGATTAATTTTTCTAAGAGGAGAACCCAAACTTATTTGGGTTCCCAAGACTAATGGTTGATTATCTTATAAAGTGCTCTCATATAAGACATCATGAGAGAATTTGGTACCTAGACATCAGATGTTCAAAGCATATGACTAGAGATACCACATAATTCATATTACTGGAAGTCAGGAACGGAGGCAAAGTTACACAAGGAGATAATACCACTAGGAAAGTGGTTGGCACATGTATTTTTGGAAACTTGAATAATTTTTTCATTGAGAATATTTTACTTGTAGAAGGATTAGAATATAATTTGTTGAGTATTAGTTAGTTGCATGATAAGGGTTATAGTGTAAATGTTTTCCCCACTAATTGCATATTAAACTAAAATAGAAATAATGTACTGCATGGAACTAGGGTAAGTAATGCATACATGCTAGATTTAAATTGTATTAAATATCCTAATGTTTTTTGTTTGAAAATAATTTCTAATGAATCATGGTTATGGCATTGAAGACTTTGTCACGCTAGCATAAAAAATCTTAGGAAATTTATCCAAAAAAAACTTGTTAGAGGTATACCAAAACTAGACTTTATTAAGGATCACCTGTGTGATACATATCAACAAAGAAAATAGATGACATCCTTCTTTCATTTAATTAAGGATCTTAGAACTAGCAAACTATTAGAGATTATTCATATGGATCTTTTGGACCAATTAACACTGTAAGTTTAGGAGGTAAAGTATTTGTATTTGTAATTGTTGATCATTTTTCTAGGTTCACTTAGGTTAATTTTTTTTTTCATAAGAGTGAATCATTTGAGTAATTTAGAAATTTTTAAACTTGTATTCAGAGAAAATTAGGATGTGAAATCTTATCAATTCAAAGTGATCATAGAGGTGAATTTGAAGATTTTTGCAAGGAGAAAGGTTATGGTTCACAAAAGAATCCATGGTCATTTTCAAAAAGTTGTCTAAACCTTAATTTTTCAAAGTATGCTCTAATACCACTTGAAAGTCTGTATATGTTATTAGACCTAAACCAAATGTCCTAATGCTAACCAAGAAAGGGGGGGGGGGGTGAATTGGTTATTTAAAACTATTCCTCTTTTTGATCTTTTAAAAAATTTGGAACCGATGGATTATTTGTAGCAAGTTTTAAAACTATTTTTCAACCACAAAAAAATAAAAAGGTAGAAATTAAAGAAGTGGAAATAAAAAGACATAAATATTTATAGTGGTTCGTTCAAACACGACCTACTTCCACTCCATGAAGGCTCCCACTTCATGTATTGCACTATTGCCACTAGTGTCTCTCCTTTTTCCCCCACAGCAAGGCGGAGAAGCCTTCATAAAAACTCTCTTCCACCACTACCCGGTGCGGCAGAGAACCATCATCTTTTTACAAACTACAAGTGTCGGCAGAGAACCTTTCGATGTTTACACTCTCTAAGTGTAGTCAGAGAACCTTTGGCTATTCATACTCTTCAAGTGTAGGCATAAAACCTTTGGCTGTTCAAACTCTCCAAGTGTAGGTAGATAACTTTCTGCTATTCACTCTCCTTAAGTATCAGTAGAGAACCAGATCTTTTTGAAAAATCTTCACACGAGTAATCTAGAAAGATAAGAGAAAGAGTGAAGAAATATAAATCATATATAGATATCCTTACCCTTGAGTAACTTAGTGAACCCTTCATGCTCCAACAGGAAGAAATCTCTCTCAAACACTCTCTCACACTCTTTCCTTCAATTGCCCTTTACCATTCATGAAGATCAATAGACAAAAAGATTAAATGACAATCTCAAGTGGACCTTTTATAGAAAAGACACAAAAAACTATCAAGAAAAATTGAGTTGTTCAAGTTTGAGCATCCACAATCATCCCGTATGATCAAATTTTATACGTATGAATAGTTCAGAAACTGTTATGTATGAACTCATTGTGAATGGTTATGAACTTTATTCATACCCGATCATCGTCCCGTATGAACGTGGTTCATATGGTATGAACGTGGTTTGTCCGGTACGAACGTGGTTCGTTCGGTACGAACGGTTATTTTTCAAAGTTTGTTGGTATAAAAAGTCAGGACAAATTATAAGTATACATAATAGAGCCCTTCATCTTGGTATGATTTAAAAATATCATCTAGATGAATATTGTTTTTACCAAATTCAGAGTCGATCATCCTGGGATGAACTAAACATTTCGTCTGGATGAATCGTGTATTTTCCAAATCCAGAGCAGATCATCCTATGATGAACTAAATATTTCTTCTGGATGAACAGTGTTTTTACCAAATCTAGAGCAGATCATCCTGAGACGAACTAAACATTTTGTTTGGATAAATAATATTTTTATCAAATCCATAGCAGATCATCTTAGGATGAACTAAACATTTCATCTGGATGAATCATGTATTTGCTAAATCCAGAGCAGATTGTCTTGTGATGAACTAAACATTTCATCTGGACGAACAGTGTATTTCAAAAATCTAGAGCAGATCATCCTAAGATGAATTAAACATTTCATCTGTATGTCTGTACTTAGAAAAATTTTGGCCATTTTCTATTTATTCCATTACTCATCGGGGAAAATAACTGACCAGATCATCCCGTATGAAATGATATCATACTGTACGATCAGTTTAAAAAATTACAAATTTTAAAACTCTCCCCAGTGTATGTGTGCTCAGTTACTCAATTACAATCACACTGTCTCAGACTCAATAAAAATGAAAAATACAGACTTCAATTTATAATAAATACTTTAAGCTGATCTTGATTTGAAATCTTTAACAATCTGGAGTATGATTTCCCTGAAATGTTAGTACACACAAGAGCAAAAATAATTCTTCCAAAATGTGTTAGGAGAAAGTACTTAATTAAAATAATTAAATTTGAAATCATCAAAAAATATATAAGTTGCAAGAATGTCAAACATGCAAAGCTAAGTAGCAATTATCTCAACAATCTCCCCCTTTTTGATGATGACAAAATAATTATTATTTAAGTACAATTGAAAATCCTAAATTTCTCCTTAACTCCCCTTGAATGAATAAGCAAGTGAATATAAGGAGTTTTCTATTATGAATAGTTAAAAAAATTTTAAATTTTTAAGTCTTTATCAAATAAAGCACAAAATAAAAACATAAACAACCACTACAAACAAAGCAACAAAAACACTAAAAAAACACTACAAACAAAGCAAAGAACAAAACACAATCAATCAAACCTAAACTCAAAATCATAAAAATACGAAAACACACAAAAGTTCAAATAATATTTCTTCCCCTTTTTGACAACAATAAAAAGAGAAGAAGAAAAAAAAAAGACAATAGAAATGTAAGAAGTCTTATGAGAAGCTTTTGATAATTGATCCTGAAAGAGATGGAGTTATAATTGCAATAATGAAATAAATGTTCATTAAAAAAAAATAAAAATTCATATCATTTAATTTAAGATATAACAAAGATAAGATAAATATATATAGATCATGAATCAGTCTAGACAATTGGATAAGGAAAATTATTGCAAAAATGATGAAATGAAAATTAATATAAGTCAAGTTCCAATATAAATGATAATTGAACATTGGATTGATTTGAAATTGAAGATTAAAAGATAAAGAAAAGATTATATACTTGTGAAGATATTGCGCATCTTTTCAATATTTTTAGCACACTGTGCATCTTTTTATAATTGGGCTAATTTTGTGCCTCTTTTCAATTTGCGAACTATTTCACATTCTTTTGATTTTTGTACCTTTGTACACTTTTCAATTTTTCAAGTTGTTCTTTCCAAAATCAATAATCTAAAAACACAAATTTCTCTAAGTATAAAGATAATTATATTGAAAAAAGAAATAAGTAATAATAAGACATCAAGATTGCAATAATAATCTTAAAATTTTGTATGCCTAAAAAGAATATGAAAATGATATCCTTAACTTGATCGAGTTATATGCTAACTTAAAATTTTTTAAAAATTAGATTTTCTAATGAAGTTAATTTTTGTATTGTTTTTTAAATTATACCACTTTAAGATCAATTATGCTAGGATTTTCATATAGGCAAACAAACATTTCAACCAACAAATAAAAAACAACTAAATAAAAATAGGACATATTTTATTGATATCAAAATAAAGATAATACATTGCAGCTCAGTTGATATCAATACACAAAATTTCATAAAACAAAAATAAAAAAATAGTCACAAAAACATAAAACATTATCACATCACATCATCAAAACTGACAAAGAAAATAATAAAAGAAACACATCTATCATTCTGAGGGGCCTTAGTCTGGAGGAGGTGGCTGGTTGAAGAGATTAAAATAGCTATTCATCATAGCTATGTTTATGTTGACCGATTCGAATTGACCTCGTATCCAGCCCATATCTTGCTGATGTTGAAAATCTTGCTACTGAAAATGAGTTTCAATTTGATCAAAATATTGATCAAAGTGGCTCTCAAGATGATCAAAGTGCTGGACCATCTCCTGAAAGTTTGGTCCAACAGCAGGTGCAGGTGCAGCTCCTCTCCTTTCTTCCTCAGAGTCATCACTTTGTAGATGTGAATCTTTAGTAAAGATTGCTCGGAATGAATCATCATTATAGTAGATAGGCTCTTCAAGATGTTGAACAGGATGAACTAGATCATACTTATTTTCAAGAATGTTTATCACAAGGTGTCTTAAGGCTATATTCTTCTTTCTCTTATGGGAGACATGACCAATCTCAAAAAGTTCATACATGTAATCAATGATCAGTTGGGCTTCGTCTATTGGTTGGCCAGTCATAATCATGTAAGTTATAGTGGAAAGAAGAGGAGTAATATTTATTCGATTACCAGCTTTAGGAATTATAGAAGTTCGAAGAACATACTGGATGATACGAGCATTTCGATTAAGAGTGGACACCTTAGGCATATGGCATACTTCACTAATCCCTCTAATAACTTAGTTTATCACAGTCCAGTCATAGTTAGAGGCAGAAGTAAACGTATGGGCTCTAATCCCTTGAGTCCTTAAATTTAATTATATCCCCAAATCCTCCTTGGTTATTTCTACCCTCATTTACAAAACATATGAACTAATGCTACTCTGGTCAGTATTGAAAGTCATATTTGTAAGGAAAAAGTGGAATATTTCCTTATTGTAGGAATGGATTAATGTCAAAATAAAACCAGCTGGGCCGAAGTAAAAAGGTGCATTACTTGGAAATTAATATTCTCATGGAGAAGAACTCTAGAAGAGGTGATTTTAGCGAAAACGAACCTAGGAAAAGATTCTTCACTTGATTTGGACAAGAAACTTTCTTTGAGATTTCTAGAGAGAGGTCCCCTAGTCAGTTCCTTAGCCACTATACTTCTTTTGCTAGAGCTTGCCATTTGACATATTTGGAAATATGAGAGGGTTTGGAAAGGCAATTGAAGGTATGGAATTAGAATTCTAAAGCCTTTTATTTAAAGAAAAAATGATCTTTCATACGTATGAAATGACTTTAATACCGTACGATGTTGCGTTCGTACATACAAAATAAAGTTTTGTATTTATGACTTAATGTGTCTAAAATGAATGGCTTTTCGTAATCATGCAAGTTATGAGGCGTCCTTTCGTATAGACTTTTTGACCAAACGATCGTATAGACGAATAGGTTTTGATCCAGGATGATCGATTATTTAAGATCATTTTTATGATGGTTTGAAACATCCCCCATTCAGAATGCCACTTGTTCATATGTACGAACTAAAGGTTCGTACGTACAATCAGAAATAAAAATTGATTCTGTATGTATAATCGTGTACATGCATACATACAAATAAATACATATCATCCATATAATCTGGGGAACGTAAAGACGAACTGTAATAAAAATTAAAAAATTATACGCAGATTGTTCAACTCAACGATCGATACGCTACATGATTCGTCCAGTATGAAATGAATTTCGTACAGACGAATAACAAACTTAAAAAATTTCATATGATTGCTCAAAAATATGAATTTAAATATGAAAATATTTTAAAAAGACACAAAATAAAAAGATTAAATAAACATAAAAGCAAAAATGCACATAAAAATGACAAAAACCAAAAAACACACAAGTAAATCAAAAAGTCAAAACATACTCACAAAACACATATTAATATTGCAGAAATTATAATCAAGCATTCAAATCAATCACACCAAACCTTATTCTTAATATACTGAAAGTATCAAATGTTAGTGTTTTATAAAAATATCTCCAAGTTGATTTTTAGTTAAAATATGATTGAGTTCAATTTCTCCTTTGGATACATGATCCCTTATGAAATGATGCCGGATTTCAATATATTTGGTTCTTGAATGTTGAATAGAATTTTCTGAAATATAAATGGCACTAGTGTTATGACAATAAATGAGAATTGTGTCTATTGTTAATTCTAAATAAATTAACTGTTATTTCAACCAAAGTACTTGTGCCACTCAACTTTCTAAGGTAATATATTCAGCTTCAATAGTAGATAGGGCTACAGAATTTTATTTTCTACTAGACTAAGAGATTAAAGAATTTCCAATAAATTGATATGTTCTAGAAGTACTCTTTCTATCAATCCTACAACCTGCAAAGTCCAATTTTGAATATCCAATTATTTTAAATGAAGACCTAAACTTAGGATACAAAATCCCAAAGTTCTAAGTTCCTAAGAGATATCTTAAAATCCTTTTCACTACTATCAAATGTGATTCTTTTGGATCTGATTGAAATCTAGCACACAAATAAATATTAAATATAATATCGGGTCAGCTAGCTATCAAGTAAAGCAAAGATCCAATAATTCCTTTAAATTTTTTTTGATCAATAGATTTTCCCTTTGGGAATCGAGGAACTGATAGGTGTACTAATAGGTTTAGTATTGTCCATTTCATACTTTTTGAGGATGTCCTTAACATACTTCGATTGACTAAGAAATGTACCTTCCTCAATTTATTTAATGCTAAAGCCTAGAAAGTAACTCAAATCTCTCATTAGGCTCATCTCAAATTTACTACTCATTATTTTAAAAAATCATCACAAAGATTTTTATTTGTAGATCAAAAGATGATATCGTCAACATAAATTTATACAATGAGTATATCCTCTCCTAATTTCTTCAAAAAGAGAGTTGTGTACACACTTCTTTTTTCAAAAGATCTCTCAAGTAGGAAGGTGCATAATCTCTCATACCAAGCCCTAAGTGTCTGTTTCAATTGGTATAATTCCTTTTTCAATTTAAAAATATGATTTGGGTTTTTTGAATTTTCAAAGCCTAGAGGTTGTTCAACATAAACATCCTCTTGAATTATCCCATTCTAAAAGGTACTTTTAACATCCATTTGATACAATTTAAATCCTCTAAAACATGCAAATGCTAATAAAACCCTAACATCTTCAAGTCTAACTATAGGGGTAAAAGTTTCCTTAAAATCAATCCCTTCTATCTGATTATTCCCCTTAGCCATCATTCTAGCCTTATTTTTAATGACTACTCCCGAGTCATTCATTTTGTTCTTGAATACCCACTTAATCCCAACTATACTTTGATTCTTTAGCCTTGAAATTAATTCCCAAACTTCATTTCTTACAAATTGATTTAATTCTTCTTGCATTGCCAAAATCCAAAATTTATCTAAAAGTGCTTGATTAATATTTGTGGGTTTCGTCATAGAAATAAAGGCTCAATGATTGACTTCTTTGCTCAATTCACGCCTGGTCCTAACACCCTCACTAGGTTCACCAATAATCAATTCTTTTGGGTGGTTTTTAGAAAATCTCAAATCTGTAAGCAACGAGTTATCAATCTCTAAATTTTAATCCAATTTTATTTTCTCAATCTTTTGGGAGACAATTTCTATGTCAACCTCTTTAATAATCTGTTCTTCCAAAATTTTAATTTCATCAAATACAACATGTGTGGTCTCCTCAACTACCAAAGTTCTTTTATTGAACATCATATAAGATTTTCCAACACTAGAGTATCCAAGAAAAACTCCTTTATCAAATTTTTGATCAAATTTTCGCAAGGTAGATTTTCCATTATTATGTATGAACACCTTGCATCCAAAAATATGCAAATATGATAAATTAGGTGTTCTCCCCTTAAGTAACTCATAGGGTATTCTATTTAAATTTGATCTGATGTTCAACCTATTCAAAATATAACTTGTCGTGCTAACCGCTTCAGCCCAAAAATATTTGGGAAGTGAATATTCTACCAACATAGCTCAAGCGGCTTCTATTAATTTTCTATTCTTCCTTTCGACTACCCCCATTCTATTAAAGTTGTGATCAATCCCTTTCTCCTTACAAAATCCTCAAATTTCTCATTTTCAAATTTTCCATCATAATCACTTTGAATCGTCAAAATCTCACATCCTAGTTTCCTCTGAATCCAAGTCAAAAAATCTCTAAAGTCCTCAAATGATTCACTCTTATGATATAAGAATTTAACCCATGTGAATCTCAAAAAATCATCTACTATTACAAATCGGTATACCTTTCCTCCTAGACTCACAGTTCCAACAGGTCTAAATAGATCCATATGCAAAATCTCTAATGATTTACTTATTCTAAGACCCTTATTGGACTGAAAAGAGGACTTCACCTATTTTCCTAATTAACATGCATCATAAAGGTGATACTTATTAAAGTCTAGTTTTGGGATACCTCTCACTAAGTTCTTTTAGGTAATCCTCCTAAGGTTTTTCATGCTAGAGTGACAAAGTCTCTTATGCCAAAGCCATGATTCATTAGAAATTATTTTCAAACAGAAAGCATTAGGAGTTTTGATATAATTTAAATCTAGCATATAAATATTATTTTCCCTTAAATCATGCAAAACATTAATACCTTTTAGGCTTAATATGCAGCTAGTAGGAAAAAATTTAATGTTGTATCTTTTATCACATAGTTGGTTAATACTTAATAGATTATACTTTAAGCCTACTAGTAGCACATTCTCAATATAAAAATTCTAAAGATTTCCAATCATGCCTGACCTAATCACCTTCCTTGTGTTGTTATCTCGAAATGTAACCCTTCCTCCACTTCTAGCTTTAAGCGATATAAATTGCTTAGTATCTCTAGTCATATGCCTTGAGCAACTGCTGTCCAGGTACCATATGCTATCACGAGGCCTTGTATGAGAGCGTGCCTACAAAATAATCAAATGTTAGACCCGAGAACCCAAACAAATTTTGGTTCACCTCTTGGCAACTTATAAATAGATGCATGTATGATATATTTAGGTTTATGCATCTTAGGTTTCCACACCAAATAAGTTTTTCTATCCAATATACAGGTGTGTTCTATATGTCCAATCAATCCACTACTATAACATTTAATTCTAGGAAATGGATTTCTCAAACTTCTATAACTACTCTGTCTCTTCTCAAGTTGTATAAATTTTGGAAACAAAATAAGATTTGTAAAATCTTTAAGTGTTGGGGGTTTCCTATTTTCCTAGAGAGCTTTTACTTTCAAATTTAAATAAATGTTCAAATCTTCTAGGACATGCTTATCAAAATTCAAGTAACGCTCTCTACTCTCAAAATCATCCTTAAATTTCTTAAATTATTTTTCCAGTTCTGCATAGGATGCTTTTAACTTATTGTTCTTCTTATTCAAGTTATCAAATTCATTACTTAAGCTCATGTGGTTGCTATCAATTAATGTATGATCTTTCTTAAGAATCTCATATTCTTTTTGCAATTCTTGTAGGTCTAAGTTAAGACTAGCATGCATTTTCTTTAGCTTCCTATATATATCATGTATTCTTTTAGAGAATTCAAAAAGTTTAGCATAATTTAAGTCACATACCTCTTATTGATCTGATTGATCAAGATTATCAGCCATCAAGCACAGATTCGTAACTTTCTTTTCTTTTCAGTCTCTAATGCGTCCGAAGCCGAGTTCGCCCAGAAAACTCTTTAGAATTTCTTCTTGCCCTTCTTCACAATTGTTTTCTCCTCTACCTTCTCCTTTCTAGGAGTGCCTTTGAGTTTTGGGTACTCTGACTTCACATGTCCAGGTTTCCTGCACTCATAGCAAATTATATCATTAGAAACCTTAACATTCCTATTGAACTTCCTTTTATTCCATTTTTGGCATCTCTTCTTCTTCCTCTTTAGAAAGCTCCTAAATTGCATAGTCATTATGACAATGTCGTCCTCATCCTCAGGTACAGATAGATCACTCTCCAACTCCTCCACCTTCAGTGTAATATTCTTCTCCTTTCGTGGCTCTCCTGCATCAATCATTCGCTGAGTCACTCCTTGCTTATAAGCAATTAGTGATCCAAGAAGATTATCAATAAAGTAAGCATTTAAGTCTTTAGATTCTGATATAGCAGTTTTTTTTGCATCATAAGCAGTAGGCAAACAATGGAGAATCTTATTAACCATTTCAGTATTTGTTAATTCTCTACCTAGTGCATGCAAAGAAGTGACTATCTGAGTGAATCTTGTGTACATGTTAGAAATAGATTCATTTGATTTCATACGAAATAATTCATAATCATATAATAAGATGTTTAATCTATACTTCTTAACTTCATTAGTCCCTTCATAAGTTATATAGAGTCTATCCCATATGCCCTTTCCACTTTTACAAGTGAAAACCTACATGTAATCTTCAGATTTAAGTGCACAAAAGAAATTGTTCAAACATTTCACGTTCAGTTGTGCTAGTTCACATTATTCTCAGTTCAGTCTGCAAAGGGAATTCAACTCTAACTCTGTCAACTAATCTTTTTGGTTTTGTTACCCTTCTTGAACTAAGATCCATATATGATAATCTAGTGACTCTAAAAATGTTGACAAACAAGGTAGGTCTAGTTATAGAGTAACCTTCTGGTGTGTTCCGGTTTCCAAATATAGCCACGGTCGTTAATCAAAAAGTAGTATATACTTATAGTTTTGAAATAAAACTCTGATACCACTTGTTGAATATAAGTTAGATTGTTAGAACTAAGCTTATGTCCCAAATGCTAACCTACAGGGGGGGGAATTAGTTATTTTAAAATATTCCACTTTTTGATCTTTTAAAAATTTTGAAACCGATGGATTCTTTGTAGCAAGTTTTAAAACTATTTTTCAACCATAAAAAATAAAAAGACAGAAATTAAAGCAGCGGAAATAAAAAGACACAAATATTTATAGTGGTTCGGTCAAACATAACCTACATCCACTCTCTGATGTCTCCCACTTCAGGTATTGCACTATTACCACTAGTGTCTCTCCTTTTGCCCCACATCAAGGTGGAGAATCCTTCACAAAAACTCTCTTCCACCACTACCTGGTGTGGTAGAGAACCGTCATCCTTTTATACCCTCCAAGTATCGACAGAGAACCTTCCGCTGTTCACACTCACCAAGGGTAGGCAGAGAGCCTTTTGCTGTTCACACTCTCTAAGTGTAGGTAGAGAACCTTCAGCTGTTCATACTATCCAAGTGTAGGCAAAGAACCTTCGGCTGTGCACACTCTCCAAGTGTAGGCAGAGAACCTTCTGCTGTTCACACTCCTCAAGTGTCGACAGAGAATCGGATCCTTTTGAGCAATCTTCAAACGAGCAATCTAGAAAGATAAGAGAAAGAGTAAAGAAATATAAATCATACATAGAGATCCTTACCCTTGAGAAACGTAGTGAACCCTTCATGCTCCAATAGGAAGAAATCTCTCTCAAACACTCTCTCACACTCTTTCTTTCAATTGCCCTTTACCATTCATGAAGACCTGTAAATAAAAAGATTAAATGATAGTCTTAAGTTGACCTTTTATACAAAAGACATAAAAAACTATCCAGAAAACCTAAATTTTTTAAGTTTGAGCATCCACGATCATCCTATGCGATCAAATTTTGTACGTACAAACAGTTCAAAAATTATTATGTACAAACTCATTATGAATGGGTACGAACTCTATTCGTACCTGATCATCGTCCCGTATAAACATTGTTCATATGGTACGAATGATTATTTTTTAAAGTTCATTGGTATGAAAAGTCAGGACAAATTATAAGTATACAGAATATAGCCCTTCATCCCAGTACGATTTAAAAATATCATCTGGACGAACAGTGTTTTTACCAAATCTAGAGCTGATCGTCCTGGGACGAACTAAACATTTCATCTGTACGAATAGTTTATTTGCCAAATCCAGATCAAATCGTCCTATGAAAAACTAAATATTTTGTCTAGATTAATAGTATTTTTACCATATCCGGAGCAGATCATCTTGGGATGAACTAAACATTTCATCTGGATAAATAGTATTTTTACCAAATCTATAACAAATCATCTTGGGATGAACTAAACATTTCGTCTGGTCGAATCATGTATTTGCCAAATCTAGAGCAGATCATCCTGTTATGAACTAAACATTTCATCTAGACAAATAGTGTATTTCCCATATCCAGAGCAGATCATCCTATAACGAACTAAACATTTCTTTTGTATGATCTATACATAGAAAAATTTTTTGGCCATTTTATGTTTGTTACATTGCTCATCGGGGTAAATAATTGACTAGATCGTCCCATACTAAATGATACGATCAGTTTAAAAAATTGCAAATTTTAAAACTCTCCCCTGGTATGTGTGTGCTCAGTTACTCAATTACAATCATACTCTCTCAGACTCAATAAAAATAAAAAATACAGGCTTCAATTTATAAAAAAATACTCTAAGCTGATCTTGATTTGAAGTCTTCAATAATCCTGAGTATGATTTCTCTAAAATGTTAGTACACATAAGAGCAAAAATAATTCTTTCAAAATATGTTTGGAGAAAATACTTAATCAAAATAATAATATTTAGAATCATCAAAAAAACATACTAGTTGCAAAAATGTCAAACATGCAAAGCTAATTAGCAATTATCTCAACTCGATAGTATAGAGAAATAATAGAATATTAATTAAAGCTCCTAGAGTCAAGTTGACTGAATACTTACTTTTGAAATATTTTTAGGCTGAAGCAATTAGTACAGCTTGTTATGTTTTGAATAGGGTGAATATTATATCCAAATTGAATAAAACACCCTATGAGCTTCTTAAGGGTAGAATACCAAATTTGTTACATTTGTATATTTTTGGATGTAAGGTGTTCATTCATATTAATAGAAAATCTCCGTTAGGAAAATTTGATCTAAAATCTAATGAAGAAATTTTTCTTAGATACTCTAGTATTGGAAAATCATATTGAATTTTTAATAAGAGAACTTGATAGTTGAGGAGACCACACATATAGTGTTTGATGAGTCTGGCATTTTAGAAGAGCCAAAGTTGGAAGAGGATCATATTGAAAATAACTCCCAAGGAATTAAAAAGATAAATTTGGAATAAAATATGGAAAAAAATACCCTTGGCTAGAGAATGAAAATTTTCTAAAAATCTCCCTAGGGAATTGATTTTAGTTGACCAAGTGAGGGTGTTAGGATTAGACATGGACTTAGTAAAGAGGTGAATCATTCAAGCTTTATTTCAATGGTTGAACTCACAAATATAAATCAAACACTTTTGGATGAATTTTGGATTTTGGTCATACAAAAAGAATTGAATCAATTTGTAAGAAATGATATTTGAGAATTAATTGAAAGGCTAATGGATCCAAGTAAAGTTAGAACTAAGTGGGTATTCAAAAATTAAATGAATGATTTAGGAGTTGAGATTATAAAATAAGGCTAGATTGGTTGCTAAGAGATATAATCAAATAGAAGGGATTAATTTTAAAGAGATTTTTGCCCCTACAGCAAGACTTGAAGCAATTAGAGTTTTGTTAGCATTTACATGTTTTAAAGGATTTAAATTATATTAAATGGATGTTAAGAGTATCTTTTTGAATGGGGTGATACAAGAGAATGTTTATGTTGAGTAACCTCTAGGTTTTAAAAAATTTAAATTCCCTAATCACGTGTTTAAATTGAAAAAGGTATTATAAGGACTAAAATAGACACCTAGGGTTTGGTATGAGAAGTTAAGCATTTTCCTATTAGAGAGATCTTTATGAAAGTAAGTGTGAACATCACTCTCTTTTTGAAAAACTTAAGAGATGATATACTCATTGTTGAAATATTTATTGATGACATCATTTTTGAATCAACAAATAAAAACCTTTGTGATGACTTTTTTAAAAAAATTGAGTAGAGAATTTGAGATGAGTTTAATGGGAGATCTGTGTTATTTTTTTGGTTTTAGAATTAAGCAAAATGATGAGAGAACTTTTCTTAGTCAGTCAAAGTATATTAAGGACATCCTCAAGAAATATGAAATAGATAATGCTAAACTGGTAACTGCACCAATGAGTTCCTCTATGTAGTTGGATAAGGGCTCTAAGGGAAAATCTATTTATCAAAAGAAAATTAGAGGGATTATTAGATCATTACTTTAATTGACTGCTAGTATATCAAATATAATGTTCAATGTTTATTTATGTGCTAGATTTCAATCTAATCTAAAAGAATCATATTTGACAACAGTAAAAAGAATTTTGAGATATCTTTTAGGAACTCAAAACTTAGGGATTTTGTATCCGTAGTATAACTTTTCATTTGAAAGTATTAGATATTCTGATTTAGACTTTACAGGTTGTAGGATTGATCGAAAGAATACATTTGGAACTTACCTATTCATAGGAAATATTTCTTAGTTTCTTGGTCCAATAGGAAACAAAATTCTGGAGCTCTATCTATTACTGAAGCTGAATACATTACTTTAGGTAGTTATGTGGCACAAGTACTTTGGTTGAAATAACAATTGATTGATTTAAGATTTTCAATAGGCAAATTATAATTTTTTGTGATAATACTTATGTCATTTGTATTTCAAAGAATCATATTAAATATTTTAGAATTAAACATATAGATATAGGACATCACTTCATTAGAGATAATATAACCAAAGGAGATATTAAATTAATTCACATTTCTACATAAAATCAACCTGCAGATATTTTTATAAAACCACTAGCCTTTAACACATTTTGTACCTTATGGATAAGGTTAGGTGTGATTGATCTTAATACTTAGATTAAATATTATGAAAACTTGATATGTTCTTTATTTGTGTCTGTTTAGTTTTTTTTATTTGTTTTTGTGTGTTTATTTTTATTTTGTTTATGTTTTTTTTAGACTGGAAGCATGTCACTTGATTGAAATAATTAATTTTCTGAAGTTGTTCTAATTTTCATATATTGTTCTCTAAGTGTGATATTCATGCTATATGAATATTTTTTAATCCTGTATGAATTCTGTAGCATATACATGATAGTTTTAGGAGTTGAGCATGTGAAACTTAGAATTTTCATAGGTTTCATACTATATGATGATGTCATCATACGTACGATATGCACTGAATCGTCTGTACGCGTGGGGATGGTTTTATCAATTAGGTTCGCATATTTATTACTGATCGTACGTACAAAATCATCTTCATCTCTACGATCCTGATGTCAATTTCTATGGGGAACAAACCTAACCATCTATAAAATGATCTTTAATATTGTGCTTGTTCTAGTCGAGCACCTGATTGTTAGTACGATCAAGTGGTAAAAAAGCCTATATGAAAGGATGCCTCAAAATGGCATTTTACGAAAGGCCATTTCATCTTTAGTTGTTTCTATTCATATGCACGAAAATAATCTCATTCTGTACGATTCCAAAATCGTATGTACGATATAAATTCTGTACGATATGATTATTCATTTTTTTTATATAGAAGGGTTTTGAAATTGTTCTCATTCACATTCATATTCCTTTCAAAACTATCTAGACCCCTCATCTAGGAAATGGTAAATTCCAATAAACATCCACATGGTTCTATGGGTTCATCTTCTGGAAGTGCTGTGGATTCTAACTTCATAAATAAGAAGTATGAAGATGCCTATTTTAGGTATATTGCTGCCAAGATAACCCCATCTAGACTTCTAATCTAGTATGATCTTCACTTCTCTGTAATTCCTTTGTTTGCCTCTACTCAACTATCTTTCATTCTCACTCTTCTCTATACCTATCACAAAGAAACTTTTCAATATTTCTTGAGAGTCAGTGAGGACCACTCTAGGATAAGTTCATATATCCAAAAACAACATGTAGAAATAACTAAGGAAGATTTACGCAACTATCTTTATTTGAGAACCCAAGGGTTTTAAGCCCACACTTTAACCTCTAAAGCTGATTTCGACTGGTATAAAATTAATAAAGTTATTAGAGGTGTCTCCCAAGTTAATCATTTAGCTTGAGTCTATACATTGAACCAAAATGCCCGGATCATCAAGTACATTTTAAGAACTTTAATTATTCCTAAAGCTAGTGATCGAGTAAATATGACTCCAATCTTATCCACAGCCACCTGCCTTATTATAATAGAAAATCCCTTTGATGAAGCTCAACTTATTATGAACTACCTATATAATCTTTCTAAAATTAGACTTCCACACCATCAGAGGAAGAAAAATATGGCTTTAGAACATCTTGTTGCCTATATTCTTCATAAGAAGTACAATATGATTTATCCTGATCCTCCCACTGAACTACTAATTTACTTTATTGATGCTACTTTTCGAACACTATTTGGGAGAGATCATCAGAGTTTTAGTGATGATTTTGAGGGAGAAGGGGAGCTCTTACACCTGCACCTAGACCCGACCAAAATTACTTTTAGGAAATAGTTCAGTGGTTTGAATATTTAGAGACTCATTTTGATAAATGTTTTGATCAAATTAAGACTCACCTAAATCAACAGGATGCAAGATATCAGGAGGATATGGGTTGGATCCGTGGTCAGTTCGACACGGTCAATATAAATGTAGCTATGATGAATAGATATTTTTTAGTGTTCAATCAGCCTCAGCAAATCAAAGCCCCTCTAAATTCTAGGTGTACATCATTATTGTTCTTTCCATTGAGCTTTTGTGAGTGATGTTATGTTGTATTTTTGTCTATGAATGTTTTGGTTCTGTATGTTGTTTAGTTTTTATGTGATGATGAAAAGTGTTGTTATGTATTGATAGCATTTGAAATGAATGTATGGGATCTTTATGATATCAATGAAAAATGTCATGTTTTATTTCTTTTTTCATGAAATATTAGTATCTCTAATACGAAAAAATCTTTTGAAATTGATTGTTAAAATGAGTTATAAATTATTTTCCTCTAGAAATTAATTTTCTTACAAAATCTAATCTTTCAAAATTTTAAATTAAAATTATAACTGTATATAGATAATGAGATCAATTTCATATTCTTTTAGACAAACATATGTAAAATATAATTGTTGTAAGATTGATGTCTTATTATTATTTTTATTTTTTTTCAATTTATTTTATTTTTATTATTAGTGAAATTTGAATTTAAATTACTCATATTGGAAAGATCCAAAAAGTATAAAAAAATGCATAATATGTGCAAAAATTAAAAAAAGATGCGCAATGGTTCACAAAGTGAAAAGATGTATAACATTAGCCCAAATAGAAAAAGATGCTTAAAGCGTGCCATAAATATTTGAAAAGATGTTTAATTTTGCCAATTGTAATTTTTAATTATGTTCTTTCGAGTATTATTTAATCTCTAATCCAAATCAATCTAATTAATAATTATATTATATATTGAATTTAAAGTAACTTATCTTCATTTCATCTTTTTTGTAATAATAATCTTTATTTAATTTGTCTAGCATGAAATATAACTTCGATTAACTTTTCTTATCTTAGTTGTTCATTGATTTAAAATTTTAAAATTTTCCTTTTTAGTATTATGGAATTAATATTGTATTTGTAATTTATTTAAAACCCTTTTCTAGTTCAACTCTTTTGGTTTATCTATTGAAACCTTTCATTTCAAGTCGTACTCCTTTTTGTTATTGTCAAAAGGGGGAGTAATAATATTGTTTGATTGATGATTGATTATTGATGATTGATTGTTCTTTGATGTTTTATGTGTGTATGTGTTATGTGTATGTTTTGAATGCATGTGTGAATATGTAAAATGTTTTTAATTTGGTGTATTTTATTTTGTTTAGGATTTATTTTTTTAATGGGAATCTCTTGATTTAAATTGGTCATTCATTTAGGAGGAGCAAATGATAAAAATTTATTAAATGTTAACTTTTTGGCTTAGAAAATAGGTTTTTTCCTAGAGATTGCATAACATCCCCTTGACAGATCGGCACCCTCATAGGCCAGGTGGTCTGCCAGAACCCGCAGGCGGGGAGATGCCTAACAAGGAAGAGAAGGTATAATATGTATGCATGAAAAACCCTCGGCGAGTCCGAGCTTACTTCTTAGGACCGTTTAGAGTTTCTATCTTATCTTAAAAATTTTATTTAATTAAAGTAGAAGAATTTTTGACAGACCTCTAAGAGCCTAAATTCGAATTCCAGGTCAAACCAAATACGACATGAAAGTAAAAAGACTAGAAAATCAGGAGTTCTAATGCGCAATTAAATTAAATAAATCAATTAAATTAAATATATCAAATTGAATGTCCATATGGCAAGTTCCACTTATTATTACATCTCAAAAATTGCAAGAAATTAAAGTGGCCGGGCACCACTGACTACAACCCGGATTTCTAATCCTAAATCAAATGACTTTGAGATTTGGGATTCTTCTCGTTATCCATTTCTTCGTCTTCTCACGAACATCTTGATTCGTCGGTTCAGGATATCCAAATGGAAAGAAACTCCCCCTTGATCGGGGTGTTATCTTTCCTCTTTGGATATTTGCAAAGTATCCTAATTTGACTTCCAAATGGAAGAAGACTCTCCCCTTTAGGGATGTCTTCACCTCTTTGGAATTCAAATTGGATTAAGTATCCAAATCTCAAATCATTTCAAATAAATTACAACCTTTACTAAATTGAATTTACATTAATTGAAATAAAAAAAAATCTAGACTCGATCCTGCAGGGTTATCCTAATAATCAGCAGTTATATAAACAATCTCAAGCAGTTATAATATGAAAAATTAAAATGCATTTTTTTTAGCCACGCTTGGCCATGCTCTTTTATTTAAAGGGCGTCTTAAGCGCGACAGGTACCAGTGCAAAGAGTATATATATTTTACTTTATTAACTGCCCCTTTAATTTCAACTTCTTATATGAGCATGGCCACCTACATAAGATTGCACAAATATAATTCGTCCCTAACCTAGGGGTAAATCTAACGCACAATCAATCAAAGAGTGCAGGAAGTAAGTAAATAAACACATCAATTCTAGACTAGCAAACAACATGTAGTAAAAGCTCGAAAAATACGGCACACTGCAAGAAAGTGAAACACTGGCCTATCCTAAAACTAGAGTTGGTTGTCCTATCAAACCATCTAAAGTGTGTGAGGTAGTTTGTGTGGTTTTGATGTGTCCTAAATAGGATTATTAGTTAAAGTTATTTAAGGATTTGATTGGTTGAAAGGTTTAAGGGAATTTAATTAGAGTTTAAATATTAATATTTTGAATCTTTTAAAATTAATTATTAATTATTTGTTGGAAACCACCTTTGTTTCACACCGAGGCCGTGAAGTTTATTTCACCTTCCTTGGGGCTAAGTAAATAGCCTCGTAGGCCTGGGTTACCCAGTGGTACCTGATATAATGAAGTGATTTAGATTGATTAAAGTTTAAGTGTTAATAAATTTTAATTTAAGTTGGTTGATTACTGATTTTAAGGATTAGTTAATCATTTCTGGAGTTTTTAAAACGATTTTGAGTTTTATGAATTTTTGAATATTTTAATCATTTAATTAAAGGTTCAAAAATTTACTTTTTAATTAAGGGTGTTTTCTGGAATGTTTGTATTTTATTAAAATACTAGACCTTACTACGATCAGTTAGACAGTAAGTACGTTGAAATCAAATTTTCTTACATTTTATTACAAAGATTTGAAGTTTTGAATTAGTTTTGGCCTATGGTTGACCAAAAGTTGATGTTTTTATGGAATTTTAATATTTTTAATAAATATTAGACTTTGTTATGAGTTCAATGCAAGTGCGTTTGCTCAATTTGGAATTTTCTTGAATTAGTTATGAAGGTTTGAAGTTTATGTATTTATTAGAATTTTCAAAATTATTTAATTAAAGGGCTTTTTTGTGATTTTGCTCCAAATGAGATCCCAACTCCTTGAAATCAGCTCCAAAGGTCAGAAATGACCTAAGGAGAGATTCCCAAGTGTTTGGGAGTTTTTTAGAATTTTTAATAATTATTAATTAATTATTTCAATTAAATATGGGTTTTCAATTAAAATTAAATTAATTATAGAATTGCTGTCAAATTAAAATGATTTTAATTTTTGTTGATTAAGGATTTAATTATGGTCAGTTAGAGGGGTTACACATAATTTTTGGGTTTAAATTGGATTTATTGCATTTTTTAGAAATTTTGAGACTTAATTAAGAGTTTAGACATAGGAAATTTAATTAAGGGTCTTAATGATTTCCAAAGCTAATGAAATTTCTCCTAGTGGCTGTACATGTCCCTAAGTTCAAGTGTTTGAAGTTTCAACTCAAGGGGAAGTGAATCCTAATTATAGGAAATATTCTAAGTTCTCTAAAAATAGGTCCTTAATTATTGTCCTTAATGTCACTAAGTTATAGGTTCGCAAATCAATGTTTCGACTAACCCTTGGACAAGCATGAATAAGCATACACAATAACACAATCAAATCCTTAAAACTAGGAGAGCCTAGGCTAGGTGGTGTGTGCACCTTAAGCATGCAAGGACTAATTAACATAATTAACTAAAGATAGGATTAGTGAATAATCAAGAAATTGTTATCCACTAATCATCCCCACTAATTCTATTCAAGCATGTTTAATCTAGGTTTAGAACCTCAATAAATCTCTCAAGAGTTTAAGTATTTAAAATATATATAAAAAAATTCAAAGTATTTCTCAAAATAAATAAATATATATATAAACATACTTATATATATAGCATAAGAATCAACGACCAGGATTGATTCTCGCAATTTGATTTAACAGAAAATGATCAAACGGCCGCCATTTGATCCTGCAGTTTCGAACTAACGGTCCAGATGTCAGTAGACCGTCATCCGAGCGTTGGATCAAATACATAGTCGTAACTGACCGCGGAAAAGCCAAATCCGGACAGTTGATCAAACGATCAATGGTCCAAAAGACGTGCACCTGGACTAGGCTACGAAAATGCCCCAGGATCGGTTTTTTGGCTCGTTCTCTCAATCCGATGTTAAATCGTTTGAAATTTTAACCCTAGATGCCCTAGGTGAACAGAAAATAATGGGGATATAATATCGTAGCCTAATATGCATTTAATTAAAAGCTATTTAAACTAGGTGTCTTAAACTAGGTTTAGAGATTTACAGCGATTCAATGGACGGTTTGGACCGTTTACGGGATTTTTGAGCTTGTAGATTATCCAAGTGTAGATCCCTAGCATGTCACCGAGCCTGAAAACGCCTGGATCGTACGAAAAAAGCCTTGGATGGATTAGACGTTAGGTCGCCGGAGAAAGCCTTGAACGTCGGGGTTTAAGTGGGGAAATGAGAGGGAGAATCATGAGAACTCAAAGAGACTGAGAGTTTGTCTGGTTGAGCCTTAGATGGGAGAGAGAGTGTTAGGGTTGCAATGAGGCTCTCTAAGACGTTTTCCCCCCTATTCAAATGTCTCCAGGTTACTTGGACAGCTAGGATCAAATGGTTGGACCTCCAGATGCTGCCATGTGTCACTGGGAGTTGGTGGGAGCAGGAGGAATCAAGGACAAGGGTACATCCTATGTGGAAAGTTCATTTTGGTTCTTATGAGATCAAGGGTTTGATTTAAGCCGTTGGATCTTGATCTGAGGGCTATGGTTAGCTCTAGGAAGCTTCTAGACCTGACTCAATCAGCTGGAATAATTTTGGATTAAGTGGATTTGCTTAATGAGTTAATTAATCACCCTTAACCCATTTAAATCCTCATATTGATGGTTTGACTGGTCAATCAGTCAAACATGAGTGAGGTGGCAGCTGAGTTAGCATGGGGAGTAGGGTTTGAGTGCATTTTGGAAGGATCCTAATGGCTTAGGATCAAATGATAAAGATTTGGAAGGGTGTCAAGGTGATTTGACCTAGTCTTGATTGTTGACTTGGTCAATACAACCATGGTTGAACTCATAATATATTCAATTGTATTTGGGACATACATTGGAATAATATTAAGAGCATGGAGGTATTGGTTTGATTATGTATGGTGATTTGGGCTAAATAGGTCAAATTTGACCAGACTTGGGTTCGGTTGACTGAGTTAGTTATTGATATGGTCATAGGTCCAAACCAGTTTGAATCACTAAGTGGAGTGATCACCAGAGCTTGATAGAGATTTGCGTACATTTGGAATTTAAATTTAAGGTGAAAGGGCTTAAGGGTTGATCTTGGTCAACCTAGGTTGACTGGGTCAATTAGGTTGACCTAGAGTGTGGGTCTGGTCTGGACAAGTTTGATACAATATTTGGAGTATGGTAGAGGTAGTTCCAGGGTTTAAATGGGTCATTTGGGTCAAAACACCTATTTAGACCCTTAAAGGGCCTCTTGGGTTAAACATGTTGACTTGGTCAACCAGGTTGACCAAGGGGTTAGGAATGGGTCTAACAGGTTTGAAATGACATTTGAAACTTACTACGAGTGATTGCATTCAATTTGGAGTTCATTTGGTTTGAAATCACTATTTGAGCCTCATATGGGTATTTTGGTCATTTTGGGCTCATGCCCACTGGGGGCTGAGATGAGTCAAGAAAGATTCAGTTTATTGATCAACATATCAGGATTAATGGTCTGGAAGTGAATAGAGGCTTTGGTGAAAGCTCTAAGGTTAGAATCTTCAAAGTTATAGGTCCAGTGGCATGATCTGTAAATATTTGAAGGTTTTACAGCCTTTGGATTTTGATTTAGTTTCTGGGGTTAGAGACCTCATAATGGGCTCAAATTTTGAAGGTTGCCTCCAGAGATATGTCCCATCAGTATGCAACTGACAGACTCTGAATCGGAGGTCATTTGATTGGTTTTTAAAGTGTTTGATAATTTGCTGAAAAAGGCTTTCAGGATTTGGACCTTTGGCCTTAAATTTTGGTTTCATATTCTGAATTTGGATTGGGTTTTGGATTTGGTTTTGGATTTGATTGATTAAATGTCTGGATTAATTTATGATCTAGGTAGATCCTAAAGTCTGACTTCTAGAAAGGTCTTAAGGTCTAGAGTAGATCCTAAGGTCTAAAGTCTAGAAGGATCCTAGGATAGATCCTAAGGTCAGGATTCTAGGAAGATCCTAGAGTTTGAAATGATTTGGGAATTAAATTGATTTAGGGGCAAGATTGGTCTGAGTGACCTCATACAAAAATGAGGTCAACAAATGGACCCCCACTATGTGTAATAGAATGAAGTTCTATTATACATATTGGCATTGACTGAGCTTAAAGATTAAGTCTGAAATTTTGATCCTAAGGGAAAGAAAAGTTCATCCCTGGGGAATCAAGATTTAAATTGATACTAGGGTAGTGCCACAGAGGGCGTACTCTACCACTAGTGGATTTAGTCCTAAAGGAAGGAAAGTCTATCCCTATAGGAAAAGGAAGTTTGGGTGATTGTATAGAAAGGAATGATTCCTAATTATAGAAGATCAAATTTAAATTCTGATTCTAAAGGAAAGGATGTCTAACATTAGAAGATTGAATTTGAATTTGATTCTAAGGGAAGGAAAGACCTAACCCTAGAGGATTGAGTTTTGATTTGATTCTAAGGGAAGGGAAGTCCTAACCCTAGAGGATTGAGTTTTGGTTTTGGTACCAGGGTAGTGCCACAAGGGGCATACTCTACCACTAGTGGATCTAATCCTAAGGGAAGGAGGAAACATATCCTTAAGGAAGAGAAGGTGACTGAACTATAGTGGGGCCCAAGAGGCTTAAATCCACTACTAGTTAGTCGAGATCCTAGGAGATAGGAAGCACGGGGACTCACACCTACTCCTAAAGGATCAGATTTGTATTTAAACTAGGATGGTGCCACGAGGGGCTTGCTCCATCACTAGTGGATCTGATCCTAAGGAAAGGAAGCTCTGGGACTCACACCTAACTTTAAAGAAAAGAAATGACTGGACTATGTGGGGCCCAATAGGCTTGATTCCACCTTTAGTCAGTCGAGATCCTAGGAGGTAGGAAGCACAGGGACTCACACCTACTCCTAACGGATCGGATTTGTACTGGGTATTCAATGACTAAACTAGCTAGAAAACACAGGGACTCACATTTAACTAGGGGAACTAGCCAAGGAGATAGTCTGCCAGAATCTCTAAGGATTCGGCAAATACTATCTAACCCGAAATTTGATTTTGTACGCTAGGATGGTGCCACGAGGGGCTTGCTCCACCACTAGCGAATCTAATCCTTAGGAAATGAAGCACGGGGACTCACACCTAACCTTAAAGAAAAGAAAGTTTGACTGAACTATGTGGGGCCAAACAGGCTTAATTCCACTTTTAGTCAATCAAGATCCTAGGAGATAGGAAGCACAGGGACTCACACCTACTCCTAACGGATCGGATTTGTACTGGGTATTCAATGACTGGCTTTAGAACATCTTGTTGTCTATATTCTTCATAAGAAGTACAATATGATTTATCCTGATCCTCCCACTGAACTACTAATTTACTTTATTGATGCTACTTTTCGAACACTATTTGGGAGAGATCATCAGAGTTTTAGTGATGATTTTGAGGGAGAAGGGGAGCTCTTACACCTGCACCTAGACCCGACCAAAATTACTTTTAGGAAATAGTTCAGTGGTTTGAATATTTAGAGACTCATTTTGATAAATGTTTTGATCAAATTAAGACTCACCTAAATCAACAGGATGCAAGATATCAGGAGGATATGGGTTGGATCCGTGGTCAGTTCGACACGGTCAATATAAATGTAGCTATGATGAATAGATATTTTTTAGTGTTCAATCAGCCTCCTCCAAATCAAAGCCCCTCTAAATTCTAGGTGTACATCATTATTGTTCTTTCCATTGAGCTTTTGTGAGTGATGTTATGTTGTATTTTTGTCTATGAATGTTTTGGTTATGTATGTTGTTTAGTTTTTATGTGATGATGAAAAGTGTTGTTATGTATTGATAGCATTTGAAATGAATGTATGGGATCTTTATGATATCAATGAAAAATGTCATGTTTTATTTCTTTTTTCATGAAATATTAGTATCTCTAATACGAAAAATCTTTTGAAATTGATTGTTAAAATGAGTTATAAATTATTTTCCTCTAGAAATTAATTTTCTTACAAAATCTAATCTTTCAAAATTTTAAATTAAAATTATAACTGTATATAGATAATGAGATCAATTTCATATTCTTTTAGACAAACATATGTAAAATATAATTGTTGTAAGATTGATGTCTTATTATTATTTTTATTTTTTTTCAATTTATTTTATTTTTATTATTAGTGAAATTTGAATTTAAATTACTGATATTAGAAATAACTAAAGTGTAAAATCAAAGGAAATACACAATGTGTGCAAAAAATGTGCAATGGTTCGCAAAGTCAAAAGAGGCAAAAAATTTGCCAAATAGAAAAAATGCACAAAGTGTGCCACAAATATTTGAAAAGATGCGCAATGTCTCCAAATATAAATTTGTTATTATGTTCTTTCCACTATCATTCATTCTCTGATCCAAATTTATCTAATTGACAATCATATATCATACTGAATTAGAAGTTAACTAATCCTCATTTTGTCATTCTTGCAATAATTATTCTTATTTAATTTGTCTATAATGAACAATGATTATTGTTAACTTTTCTTATCTTAGATGTTCTTTAATTTAAAACTTTTGAAATTTTTCTTTTTAGTTTTATTAAATTAATATTGTGTTTGTAATTGGTTTAAAACTTTTTTCTAGTTCAAGTCATTTATTTTATCTATTGAAATATGTCATTTCCAGTAGTACTTCCCTTTTTATTTTTGTCAAAAAGGGGAGTAATAATATTATTTGATTGATAGTTGTTTGATGTGTGTATGTGTATATTTTGAATGCATGTGTAAATGTATTAAATTTTTGAATGTTTGTTCAAGTTTGTGTTTTTTTTTTCGAATTGTTGGGGTTTGTTGTTTTTAGTCTTCATGGGAATCCCTTGTTTTAAATTGATCATTCATTTAGGGGAGCAAATGAGAATTTTTTTTTATGTTGACTCAAACAATAATTGATTTGCCATCATAAAAAATGAGGAGATTATTGAAACTTAGTTTTTTCATAACTATATTTTCATATTATGTTTGTTTTTAATGATTCTAAATATTATTATTTGATTACTATTTCTTCTAATATATATTGTATATATTCATTTTTTCATTTGTGTGTACTAAGATTGCAGAGAAATCATAGTCCAGATGAAGACTTCAAGATAGATACAATTAGGGTTTAATATAATTGGAGTCTATACTTTTTATATTTTTCTTGAGTCTGAAAGAGTGTGATTGTATTTAGGTAATCGTGCACACACACAATGTGGAAGTGTTAAAATTTGTAATTTTTTAAACTAATCGTATTGTACGACTGTGGATCGTACGTGATAATTTATCCAAGTAGTTCCTCCAACAAGCAGTTAATCAAATCATGGACAAAAAAATTTCTAAATATTGTTTATACTATATAAAATTACCTTCGTACAGACGATGTTCAGAGTACTAAATTAATGCGACCATTTTTGTCCTTACAAACATGTAAGTTTTTTGAACTATTCTTCCGGGACAATCTTGAGTTCATATAGATGACCTCTAGAGTACAAAATTGAAGCGAACATTTTCCTCTATACGAACAGGTAATTTTTTTGAATTATTCATCCGAGACAATCTTGAGATCATACATATGATGTTTAGAGTACGAAATTGATGCGAATATTTTCATCCATATGAACAACAAAAAAGGTTAAACTAATCATATGATATGATATATGGTTTGCACTATACGATATGTATGTATGAAATATTTCATACATAATGATACGAGCAAAACTTTGAACTATTCGTACATATAATTATCGTTCATACTGTACGATCGTGGACGGTCAAAATTGAAACTTTTAGTTTTCTAGATGGTTTTCGTGCCTTTCCTATATAAAGTCTTTAGAAACTATTTTGGATGAATCCTTCTTCATTTTTTTAGAGAGTAAAAGTGTGAGAGTGATTTGGGAGAGTGTTTGAGAGAGATTTCTTGCTAATTGAGAGAGTGAACGGTTCACAAAGTTACTCAAAGGTGATAATCTCTTTGTATTTGTAGCAAATATTTTCCTTACTTCTATAAAGATGCTCGAGGGAAAATCATTGAAGAAGATCTGGTTCTTTGTCGACACTTGGATAGTGTGAAAGGACAATAGTTCTCTGCCGACACTTGGAGAGTGTGAAAGGATGATAATACTCTACTAATACTTAGAGGGTATGAAAGGATGATGGTACTCTGCCATCACAAGGAGGGTATGAAAGAATGATAGTACTCTGTCACACCAGGGATTGGTGGAAGAGAGGGTAATTGTAAAGGCTTCCCCACCTTTCTATGGGAGTAAAAGGAGAGTCAGTTTGGTAATTGTTCAATACCTAAATAGGGAGTCTTTAGGAAGTGGACGTAGGTCTAGTTGGACTGAATCACTTTAAATTTTTGTGTTCTTTACTTTTTTTTTGCATTTTTATTTTCTGCACTTTTTCTTTAAGTGGATGAAAAGTTTTATTTTGATTAAAACTTAAATAGTACAAAGTATTTTTTAAAAAAAAGGAAGAACAATTTTTTTTTATTCAAGAGGAATTTTTAAAATTATCAATTCATCCCCCTCTTGGTTAGCCTTGGGACAATTGTGTTAGGTCTAACAACCTATATGGACTTTACACCAAGGATGATGATTGGAGAAGATGTCTTGAATCGTTGCTTGGAGCAACCTTTGTGAACACCTCACAAACTCTCCCTTACAAGATTCTCTCTCTCTCCCAAGCTCTCTTTCTTCTTCTCAAAGCTCTCTTAGGTCAGTACAACAGTAAAAAATACTCTCATTAATAAATAAGAGATCTTATAAAAGAGGCCTTAAAAATTTCCCTAATTTGTAACTTGTCGTCAAAGATCATCCAGGATGATCGATAGATCATCATATATATTTAGTTTAAATCAGCCCTTCCAGCCAAGATGATCTAGGTTTACTATATGATTAGAATATAATGTTTGTTCAGAACGTCCAGGACATCATCCTATACGATTAGTTCAAATTCAATGATTATCATCAAATAGATAGTTTGTGACATCAAGGAGATAAATCAAGATGATATAAAAATTTAACTGTCGTCCAGGATAATGCTTGGATTATCCTATATGATTTATTTAAAATCAATAATTATCATCAAGTAGATAGTTCGGGACATTAAGGAGATTTAGGAGAGAACTAAGGTTTTTCATACATATCATCCAGGATGATCCTGCGATCGGCCAAGACGATATGATCAATTAATTTAACCTTAATTACTTTCCTTAATCACTTGACTAATTTAGGCATGATTGTAATGAATCATCCAGGATGATATGGGATCATCCCGTATGATTAAAAAAAATTCTAAAAATAAAATCTTGCTTAAATGAGTTTGGCAGGTGAGTATTTTTGATTTGAGCATATCTTTCGGGATGATGGGAGTATCACCTAGGATGATTTTCTTAAGCAAGTTTACATGACCTAGATGTCCTAATTAGGGTTTCTATTTTTGACTGATCATTCAGAATGATATAAAATCATCCTGCACAATATGATTAAAAATAAAAAAAAACTCTAACTCTTTAATTTTCTTCCACTGAGTATGTGTGTGCAAGGTTACTTAGCTTCAGGATCCACCAAGGTACATTTATCTCAAGAAAAGGAAAAAAATGCATTGAAATAGAAATTATAGACTGACTCGATCCTAGTCTACCTGATCTTAAGCTGATTGATATTCCAAGCAAACTTATGGACCTGGGCACATAAAACATATATGCATAAATGGCATTAATCAAGGAATAATAATATTTACTATCATCAAAATCACAGTACTTAGGTCTAGATCTGTAACAGAAATGATATATGGATATGTAATAGTGGATGAGTGCTCTATATTTACTTGGGTTAGATTCGTAGCACATAAGAGTGAGTCATTTGAGGAATTTATAATTTTCTCCACTTAGATTCAAAAGAAATTATGATGTGAAATTTTAATAATTCATAGTAATCATGGTGGGGAGTTTGAGAATGATAAATTTAAATCCTTCTATTAAGAGATATGAATAGAATATAATTTTTCTGTCCTTAGGACTCCCCAATAGAATAGAATAGATGAAAGGAAAAATAGAACCTTGGTGGAAGCTGCTAAGGCAGTGCTAGCTGAGTATTCACTCCTTTGGTATTTTTGGGTAGAAGCAGTGAATACTGCTTGTTATGTTTTAAATAAGGTGAATATTAAATCTAAACTTAATAAGACACATTATAAACTCCTTAAGGATAGAACACCCAACCTTTCTCACTTGCATATCTTTGGCTGTAGATGTTTCATCTTAATCAATAGAAAATCACCCTTAGAAAAATTTGATCCCAAGTCTAATAAAGGTGTCTTCTTAGGTTACTCATATGTATGTAAAGCCTATAGAATCTTCAATAAGAGGACCCTAGTAGTAGAAGAGTATACCTATGTGGTATTTGATTAATCAAATAAGACCTCTAAACATAAACCTAAAGAAGAAGTGGAGGTCATTCAAGGAGTATAAACCATTACTGTAGGTGATAGAGTAGAACCACAAGAAAATTTGCCTAGAAACTGGAAATAGTCTTCTAGTCATCCTAAAGAACTTATTTTACGAGACCTATTTGAAGGTGTTTGAACTAGGCATGGACTTAAGAAGGAGGTTAGTCATTCATCCTTTATGTCTATGATAGAACCCACCAATATAGATCAAGCCCTAGTTGATGAACTTTAGATCCTAGCAATCAAGAAGAGCTAAACCAATTTATTAGAAATGATGTATGGGAATTAGTTAGGAGCCCTAAGGACCAGAGTGTGGTTGGAACAAAATGAGTTTTCAAAAATAAGATGAATGATTCTAGAATAGTTATGAGAAAAAAGACAAGATTAGTTGCTAAGGGGTATAACTAGATTGAAAGAATAGACTTTGAGGAAACTTTTGCCCCTGTAGCTAGATTAGAAGTCATTAGGGTACTACTAGCCTTTACTTGAATTAGGGGTTTTAAGCTATATCAAATGGATATTAAGAGTTCCTTCATAAATGGGGTGATTCAAGAGGATGTTTATGTTGAGCAACCCCTAGGGTTTTAAAATTCACATTTTTTTAATCATGTATTCAAACTGAAGAAGGCCTTATATAGATTGAAGCAAGAACCGAGAGCTTGGTAAGAAATGTTGAACACTTTCCTTTTAAAGTGAGGATTTGTTAAGGGTACTATAGACACCACCCTCTTCCTAAAGAAAGAAAGAGAATACTTACTCATTGTTCAAATTTATGTCAATGACATCTTGTTTGGATCCTCAAATAAAAACATACATGATGAATTTTCAAAAATAATAAGTAGTGAATTTTAGATGAGTATGGTAGAACTAAGCTACATTCTTGGCTTTCATGTAAAGCAGATGAATGATGGAACTTTTCTTCACTAATATAAATACATCAAGGACATCATTAAGAAAATGAAATGGATAATGCTAAGGCCATGAACACTCCCATTATTCAATTAGATAAGTACCAAAATGGAAACTTAGTAGATCAAAAAAAGGATAGGGGAATTATTAGATCACTTCTTTATTTAACTGCTAGCAGATCGAATATTATGTTTAGTATTTTCCTTTGTGCTAGATTTCAAATTGATCAAAATGAATCCCAAATGACTATAGTTAAAAGAATTCTTAGATACCTATTAGGCACTCCAAACCTAAGAATTTGATAACCTTGACACAACACTTCTTTTAAAATAATAGGATATTTAGATTCTGATTTTGTAAGATGTATGGTAGATAGAAAAAGCACTTTTAAAACTTGTCAATTCATAGGATAATTCTTAATTTTATAGTCTAGTAGAAAAAAAAACTCAGTAGCCCTCTCCACAACTGAAGCAAAATATATAGCAGTAAGGAGATGTGTTGCTCAAGTCATATGGATAAAGAAATAACTCTTAGATTTTGAACTACATGTGAGAACCATTCCAATTACGTGTGGCAATACTAGTATAATTTGTATATCCAAAAATCGAATTCAACACTCCCGCACAAAGTATATAGATATTAGACATCACTTCATAAGGGATCATGTAGCCAAGAGAGATATATAATTGCACCATATAGTTAGAAGAGATTAATTGGTACACAGCTTTATAAAACCCCTAGCCTATAACACCTTCAACACCTTGAGGATTAAATTTGGTGTTATATACATTTATTCTTAATTTAAGACAAATAAAAAAAATTATTTGAAAGTATCATTCATAGGTGTTTAAATTGTATGTGTTTATCATGTACTTGTTTATGTATTTGTTCATGTGTTGTTTGTCATTAAAAAAAATTAGTTCAAAAATGTTTCCTGATCATCACACACGCACCTCAGTATTCATAAAATCTTTCAAATTGTATTAATATCCTATTATACGATCCACATTTGTATTGTATGATATAGACATATCATAACCCCATATTTAAATCAATGGTCCAAATTAGATCAATGAAATATTCACATCATATTATACGAACCTATACTCATATTGTACAATACACGTGTCACAAGACATTGAGGAATTCAATTCATTTGGTATGAAATTATTGTCATTTGTACAATATAATATCTCTCTTCGTACTGTATGATCCACGTGTCAAACTGGATTGGGATAAATTTAATTCGGTCAAGATGATAATAATTATACTTCATACTATACAAACATCTATTCATACTATACAATACTTTTCATCAAAGGCCGTACTGATAACCACTCGGGATGAATACAATTCTTTAAGATTGTCCAATATGATACCTTGATCGTACTATACGATTTGACTGCTTTTACTAACAGGTCGTCTAGACAAATTAACTATCCTAATCGTATTGTTAAAACCTGATCATACAGTACGATTACCTAGAAAAATTATAAATTGGAGGGTTTGAATGGTTCACTTCTCTCAACCTCTTTCACATTCCTACTCTATAAAGCTTTATGTTCAATGGCTAGTGGAAGCAAATGAGGAAGAATGACTCAGGGGGGATCCTCCTCCTCTCATCACTTTGATGATCATTTCCTCTCAGATAGGGATGAAGAAGCCTACCAAAAATACAAATAGGCAAAAATCACTTCATCTCAATGCTAAGTAAACCCGCCCTTAATTTCGAGTTGATGAACCTATTTTTCTACACAACTCTTCAATTTATTCTTACACTGGCCTTTCCCTACAATTCATAACTTCTTTATGAAATATTGGTCAATCTTAGGATAAACTAGGAAATCTCTATAATGACCTCTTTGTTTTTCCATCAGAATGTAGAGATCACCAAAGCCAATTTAGCAAAACATATAGGACCTTCTTCCCAAGGTCCACGTCCTCAATCCCTGCTCTCAAATAATTTTGATTGGACTTCCATCAGCCTGCTCCTTAGGAATGTGCCTTCAAGCCAACACCAACCCCTAGTCCAAACTTTAACTCAGAATGCCCATATCATCAAGCGCATCCTTAGAACATCAATTATATCCAAAGCTGGAGATCGAGTAAACATAACACAACTTTTATCTGTAATCACTAACCTAATTATGTTGAATATCTAGTTTGATGAAGCCCAAATGATTCTAGACTATATCCATAACATGACTCACAGTCGACATACAAGTACCTGTAGAAAACAAAATGTGTTATTGGGCACATCATAGGATACATCCTACACCACAAATACCAACACACCTTTCTTGATCCACCCGATAATGTTTCTATTTTATATACATACAAGTACCTGTAGAAAACAAAATGTGTTATTGGGCACATCATAGGATACATCCTACACCACAAATACCAACACACCTTTCTTGATCCACCCGATAATGTTTCTATTTTATATACATACAAGTACCTGTAGAAAACAAAATGTGTTATTGGGCACATCATAGGATACATCCTACACCACAAATACCAACACACCTTTCTTGATCCACCCGATAATGTTTCTATTTTATATACATACAAGTACCTGTAGAAAACAAAATGTGTTATTGGGCACATCATAGGATACATCCTACACCACAAATACCAACACATTATTTGACATCATTAAAAAGGGGGTGATTGTTGCAATCTAAGATCCCTATTCTGTGATTTTAATGATGATAAATTTCATTGATTGAAATGTTTCTTTTCTCACTAAGTATTTTAGATATTTCTTTTTTCTATGAGCACTAACATTTCAGGTAAGATATATAAAGCTAAAGACTTCTGAAGACTCAAGATTGAGTAGAAAAGGATATAAAAGAGTCTATAATTTTAATATCTTTATTTTTTACTTCTTAAGTATGGCTATATAAGAGTATGCAATTTGGGTGACCATGCATACACAAAGGTGTAGATAAATTTTTTTAAATTAAATTTTTTTATAACTAATCGTATTGTACAATTTTTAATCATATTGTACAATATATTATCTGAAAATAGGCTTAACAACTAATTGGTAAAATTAGTTTATGAGAACTAGTCGTACTATATGATCATAATCGTACTATATGATTCATTACATTCTACAAACTCTATTCGTCGGATTTATTTAAATAAGATTTTAAATTTTGATTTTTGAACTAATCATAGTGTATGATATTAATCATTTTGTACAAATATTTAAAATCTTGCTAAAATTAATCCCTATAATTAGTCAATCAAATCATGATTTAATTAATTATGTATAATCATTTTATATGATATTGATTGCACCCAATGATTAACAAAGATTAAATATGGCTGTCCCAGAGATCATATCAAATAAAATCCTAATTTTTGAACTAATTGTACTGTACGACCTACTTGAAGTGAACTAATCATACTATATAAATTGAGCAGTACGAGATGATTAGCATAGATGAATTTCTATCGTCCCAAGAATCGTCTCATATGAATAGATGAAATCGAACAGATCGTATTGGACGATCTATTGATCATATTATATGATATATTCATAAATTTGAACAGTTCATTTTGAATGATTGTTCACATCCTACTAGATGGGATTAGTTTTAAACTAATTATATTGTACGAATTAGAATCGTATTTTATGAACTATAACTGCTAAATTAAATTTTTAGGGTTTCTCGAAGCTTATTATAAATGCTTTTATTTTTAATTTTTTCTTGTGAATCAAGAAAGAAACATCTGATTGAAGGAGGAACTCTAAGAGAGGAGATTTTGAGAAGAAAATCAGGGTTTGAGAGAGGAAGGAGAAGGTGAGCTTGAGCGTGAGGTAGTAGTGTGAGGGGATCACATGGTTGGTTCGGGCTAGCTTCACCCTTGCTCCTCTAGTATCCTTGGTGAGTCTTTTGGAAGCTCTTTAGGGAGAGAGGGTTCTTAGTCCAATCTTAAAGGTACTCTGCCTTCTTCAGGAGGGAGAGAAAGGAGTTGAGTTTCTCTATCTTCTACAGGATGGAGAAAAATGAGTTAAGGTCCATTACAACCACCGGGAGGGTAACATAGCGTTCGAAACTCTGCCGCATCAAAGGTTTGGTGAAAGTCAGTTTGTAAAAGTTTATCCATCTTGCTTTGGAAGCAAAAGAAGAGTCAATTTGTTTTAGTGGAAATTCCTGGAGTGGAGGACTCCGAGGAGTGGACGTAGGTCGAGGATGACCAAACCATTATAAATATCTCTGATGTATTTTTTCCTTTTCACACTTTTATATTTCCTGCATTTCATTTTTACTTATAACTAGTTGGAAAAATATTTATTATAGCTCTGTCACGTAGATTAAATTTTCTCATAGTAACTTTTATAATTTTGATAAAGATCTCTTGCTTTCGTAATCGTTTAGATTTTGGTACTTTCAATTACTAAAAATTTTTTCAATAATATTTTTATTTTTACATTGAAGTCAAGAAAATTTCTAAAGCACCAATTCTCCCCCTCTTGAGGAACGTCGGGCTAGTTCCACAAGGTTTAACGACCTTCATGAACTTTTAACTGCATCGCCACAACACTCAAGTCATTTAGCACCTTGGTTAGCAATGTAGCGTTGTGGTGGTCTGAACTTGTGGTGTTTGGATGGTACTATAGCGCCTTGATCACTTCTCTTGAGGTTAAAATGTGGCCTTGAATGCCACAGGGCTCCTAAGTATAATGCCACAACACTGGTTCTTTTCTTGTTTTTTCAAGCTGTTTCTTTGAATTTTCCTTCACAAAAGTAAAATATGATAACTAGTATCATATAAATTTTTAACTAGCATGTACCACCTTAGCAACATCTATTGCTTACATTGTGGAGCCCATTCTACATTTTTTAGATATGAGAAAGAAGACAACCAAGGAAAGTGAATATAATTATTTATCTTCAAGAAATTCTAATTAAAGCAATAACTTTTTGCATGTATATTAATATGATATATATCCTATATGGGGTTTTGTGTACCATACTAATGATATAATGATAATCAAGTGATGCATCATGTATATAATATTAGCCCTATTGAATATATATATATATATATATATAATGATGCACTAACTTATGAATCACATAAAATATATGTTATCTCCAAAATTCTCAAAATTGCTTTTTTAATGAGAGGTGTTGATTCCTAGCTTTTCATTCCTCAAAATAAAGGACATTTTTTTACACACACCGAACTAGGAATCCTAAAGGTATTTATTTATCTTCTAAACAAGGATAATAAAATCTCTTTTACATTTTGAGATTTCAATGAGTATCATAAGATCTTACCTTTTTGTGCTAGTTCATTAGCACATTTAAATAGGAACAAAAGAAATTTGTTTCCCTTTTAATCTTTGAACACTCCACTAGAGTTATAAATCATCACATTGTTCTTAATTTCAAGAGATGATTACATTTCTCAATTCACTATACACTTCTAAGAATAGAAGTATCAATGATATTTTTATCTTTTGTCCCTTATATATTGTCAATACTAAGGAACAAAGGATTATTTACACTTATGAGAAATTCAATAAATGAAATTAATTTTTAATTTTTTTTCCCAACTATGATGCTACATAACTTGTACTATCTATTACATAAAGGCATATTTGCACACATATTTCATAAACAAATGCATTGTAGAAGGCTAAGTTATTTTGACTTGTTATTCTAACTATGCAAAGTCATATTCCATGTTTGAAAGATGTTCTACATTTAAGCATCATCCTCAAATTTGGTTAACTCATAAGTCTAGCCACACAAAGTTATCTTTCACATTTGAAGTTTGTTTTTATAGTTAGAACATCATCTTCAAAGAAGATAGTCTCATAAGTCTTAAAAATGTAGATTTCTCATTTATATTCAAAGTTTATTTTGCACCTAAGACATGCACTTTGAATGTTACTAAATGTCCATCCATTTTGATCTTCTTCGCAATGTCAAAAATTATCATTGATTTTTGAATCAATTACAACTTTAAATTTCAATCATCCCTTTTCTGGACCATCTTTGGCAAAAGGGTTACAACCTATAATAACCTCTGTCAATAATTTGTTCACTTGAATAGATGATATCTAGTCAATTTAAGGTTTTTAATCTAACATCATAGATAAGAAGCTTATCCTTCATTAAAAAAAAAATCAGATGGAGAATTCTCATATAAATAAGGAAAAAATGTGAGTTTGAAAGTAAATGCTTGCCCCAACATTAATTCAAAATAAGACAACTTTTCTCACTTGCCTCGAAATTACCAACATATATTTTGAAGTCGCCTTAACATTACATGCTAAATGCTCAACCCCAAAAACTAATCACATAAGGTATTACCAATGACTTGCCTCACCCAACACTCAGAAGTGTAAAAAACTCATCGCATTCTTAATCATTTGAACATTCACCATTCAGAGAAAAACAACTAACTTGTCGTGACATTAAATAAGAAGTCAAGTTATCCTCTTGCCCATAAGGTAGCATTTAAGGCATGTACAAGACAATCACCATAAGAATAGAGGTAAAGTAAAATGAGACCTCATATACTTAACAAAAGGGTACTCAACTTCCAAGTAGGGTTAGGTGTCACCCGAAGACAAAAAATGGATCCAAACTCATGAAAGGTCTAGTGATTGTGAAGAAGGTCATCCACCCTAGACAATTTGGCTTTGCAGAATGTGGATGCACAGGTTTTGTTGGGAAAGATGGGTCGACTAGAAAAGGAACCTACATAATAAAGATGGAAACCAACCCCTAAGCATACCAATTTCAAATAAATGCAGGTAAAGAGGTGTTGATGATATGGAGTGCCAATCACTTAACATGATTTAACCTTAATGGAAGTCATCATATCTATGTTGTATCTTCTCTTTATTAATAACATACACTCATTTTTATCAAGTTCATTTCTATATGGTGAACCCACTATAAAGTAAATTAATAATGAAAATAATAAATACGGAAACTCACCCATTGATGCAATCAAAAGTAGAGAGATCATTTTCAAGATTATGCCATATTATGACTTGTTGACTTCAAACTCAATGAACTGTGAACCCTGGTGAGATAAGTCTTATTAGAAAAATTCCAACTTATAGGGATAACTTTACCAATTATAAAAATGGTCCACTGACATGGTCAAATATTGATATAATCCTAGACCAATTCAAGTTTAAGAACAACAAGGCTACTTCTTGTAGATGAGCATAAATTTATAAGGAAAATACAAGCATCAGAGCTGAAACCACATGGATGACTTGATGAGGTCACCTCCTTATTTTTGTTATGTCACTCCAACAATTTTAAAATATTTTAAAAACTCACCAAAAAATTATCTCTTTGCCCTAAAATTTAAAAAAAAAAAGATTTTTAGAAAAATTACAATTAGTCACTACACTAACTCACCACTTATTTGCATTTTATTTTTATGAGATACGGGAAGTCAAATAAGATCTAACTAAAAACTATCATATTCATGCCTAGCCTTGAAAGGTGACTACGCAATCCGGAGAATTATTTTGTGCGGATGCCAAACTCCGTTCAGAGACCAACCAAAATGAACCACGTCAATATCGTGGCTCGATACAGCTCAGTACCATGGCTCGGTACCGCGCTCGACATTGATGACGTAGTTCATTCTGATTGGTCTTTGAATGTAGAGCTGTGTTCGGCGTCCGTACAAAATAATTTCTCCTTTGTAACATGATCCGCATTGAGTAACACTTGAGTTCTTTCCTAACAACAAAATTAGATTTTTATCCCTATGAAGATAAAATATTTAACAAAAGGTGAGGCCCATGGAAGGTTATAGTGAGTCAGGACATGTGCAATATAGCCCTAGAAGGTGTCATCCCTTTATGACTAGATCCAAATGAGTAGTGCATAAGTCCATTCTAGTCTGTGAGTCTAGATGGTTACCCTCACAAAGACTTGTCTAGTGAAAAGTGAGACCTATTTATGGTGACATTATTGCTTGAAGAATAATTATCAACAAGTGAGCACAAATTTTATTCAAAACTAAAAAAAAGTGAATCTATATACATTGCCATAAACTACAAAACATGAGAGTGATTTTTTTTTTTCATTTACTTCAAATAAAATTATATCTTTGAATTATAGGGCAGTACTTCTAATTTATTTTCTCTTTACTAATTAAGCAAAATATTAAATGCTTTCATTTTTAATTCTCTTGTCATGTTTGCAAGTTTCTATTCAAAGGAGCAAGAGAATTAGGGAACTAAATGCATGTCCATGCAAGCTGCTATAAGTTACTAGTATGTACAAACCAAGTTCACCCATGAAGAGCTAGATCAAAAGGTGCAATCACCCAAAAAGAGCCTCAACCTGAAGAGCATTTTCTTAACAATATTAAAGAGAAGCAGATATTCACCCCAATGAAGCTCACATTATAAGAGGTTCCGCCAAGAAGCTCAATCAGGAGGCATATATTAGGAGTGTCATCAACTGAATAACTTGCATCATCAAGCCTTTAGTAGAAGAAGCACTTGCTTTTTGAAGAATAAACTATTTCAGCTATCCTCTCCACTCTAGGCCATCCATCTTTCACAAGTATTGTCATCCAATCTATAAGGGCCACACACCTAGAGAGCCTACAGTCAGGGTTAAATCACTTATAGTCATCCCTAGCTCAGGCCTCAGAGTCACTCACAGGAAACACCTGCCTAGAAGATTTGTCATTTGCCCTGAGGAACTCGCCACTTGTCCGGTGTATTACCTTTGTAGACTTGCATAGGATATTTGATTTGGAGGACTTCTTCAATGCAAATGTATTTTGAGGACTTACTAAGAGAACTCAACTCCGAGTACTCGTGAACCCTCATAAGGGTACTTGCATCTAGAGCCATAACAAAGATAATGGCCACGTGTATACATTTTTATCTAATTCATGTGTTTATATCTACCTATACTTATTAAATCAAATATTCTCTCTATTTGTTTTAAAATTTAACATTTTTAATAGCTCTCTTAATCCTATAAATATGGGGTTAAGAGGTATATTTGAGACTTCATGTATTTTTTACTATTCATAGAGATTATTTAACTTCTTAGATGCTCTTCAAACCCATTCTCTCCCTCACTTTCTCTTGATCTATAGAGTCAGACATGCTAATAAGAGTCAGGTCTCACCAACAAATAAATTTAAATTCAAGAAAAACACATTAACTTAAGAATCCCCACCAAAATGATGTTTAGGCAATATAATATCTACTTAAAACTCATATCTGATAAATATTTTTTTTAAAAAAAGGAGAACACTAGACCAGAAATATTAAAATCAATTTTAAACAAAATGTAACAGACAAAATAGCAATTTAATTGACAAGGATAAAAGATATAAATATTTATCTTTAAATTTTCAAAAGAATTTAAAAAAAGGAGCATGCACAAAAAAATGTGAGAGGTAAGCACTGGCAAGACAAAAAGTGAAAGAGGGAAATAGTAGAGTGAGGCATCTAGTTCTAGGGGTGTCAATTTTGGGTTACGGATCAGGTTCGAGTCGAACACGAAACTGACGCGGCACTATTTGTGTTCGGGTTGACCCGACCCGGTTTTGCAAATGGGTCAATTTTCTAGACCCGCACCCGACCCGTTTTCGGGTCAACCTGACTCGACCCGCAGACGCGACATGGCCTCGGGATGCTGGCGACGCGGAACTGCTGGACGCCGGCGAGGCGGAAACTGCTCAAGACGCTACTGCCTCGGGATGCGATGCGACCTGGCCTTGGGACGCAACTGGATGTGACGCGTCCGGGCAGGCAAAGCAACCGGGAAGTGGGCAAGGTCTTTCCGAGCATGGGTTTGTGTGCATTTCGGGTCATTTCGGGTTATTCCGGGTCAACCCGAACCCGACCCGATTTTTTAAACGGGTCGATTTTTAAGACCCGAACCCGACCCAAACCTGAAATTTTCAGGTCGGGTTCGGGTCGGGTCCAATATTGAAAGGTCTCTCTGGTTAGAATATAGGGCTTTACCAGTGACATTTCCGATGGATTTTTTCATAAATTCTTCTGTACCATCATTGGCAAAAAATTTGTCGGTTTTAAGTGAATGCATCTGAATTTTCATCTGACTAGCTTCTGCCAATAATACCGACGAATAATGCGCTGATTTTTTATCATTTTTTTCACATAATTTTATCTGTATTAACGCCAGAATTTTCATCTGAACTTAGTCCACCAGAAATTCTGTTGTAATTTCACATTTTTCCTTGTCAAATTTGAATCCAAGATTACAATTACAAACAATTATCTTGATATGTATTTATGCAACAATAAATAAAGATAAACTGTCTCTATCACATTATATTTTCATTATAAACATTAATAAGCTCTACTAAAATATATTTATCAATAATTGAATATTTGGAATATCCTATATAAGAGTACCCTAAATTAATATAAAAAAAGAATAAGAAATTAAAGCTATAGAATTACGAAGCCTATTCTAATTGGCTTAATCACATTAAACCTTACATAAATGCATTGAAAGTTATTGCTAAAATTAATTCAAAAGACGTTATTCAAAAACCAACCTACCTTAATAACCATTATTGTAAATACGACAAATAATATTAGCCTGCTATAAATTCGTAACTTTATTTACTTCCAACATATTCTAATATAATTTGAAGCAAAAGAAGAAATTAATTAATTGGTCTAAAACAAATTTAATGAGAAGTCAGATTCTTGTTATCAACTCAAGTGGAGAAGTCGACAAGAAAAAATTTCAATCCAATTATGGAGGAAAATAAGCGTAACAGGAAAAGGAAGCAAATGCATGGATAAAAAAAGAGAGAATAATGAGAAAACTCACTATTTGTTAAAAATCGCTCGGTTGAGGGAGATGAGAGGGATAAATTATTCTGTACGGAGACTGGACGCAAAATGCCGTCCGGAGACCAATCAGAATGCGCCACATCAGCGGTACCGAGCGGTATCGAACAGTACCAAGCCACGGTATCGAGCACAGGGGTGACGTGATACATTCTGGTTAGTCTCTTGATAACGTTCAACGTCCGCACATAATAATTAATCGAAGAGAAGAGGATATTGAAATACAAGTCCTGTATTTGTTATTCTTTTAATCAAATGTGTGAAAAGAAGAGTTAGTTAGATGGGATGTCCAACAAATTCATAGAAAGTAGACAATAGGCTAGAGAACATGGGCTTCATTTTTCAACTTATCAATTAGTTCGTCAACTGTGGAGACAATCGTGCCTGCCTTCCTCACAGGTGGCTCTGTAACTTGACAAACCTCACAATCTGACTTCAGCTCTACATTCAGCTCTTCAACTGTGAGTTTCTTGATAACCTTGGACTTAGCTTTCATTATGTTAGGAAGTGTTGCATATCTTGGCTGATTCAATCTCAAATCAGTACTGAGACAAACATATAAGGAACAATTTCAATTAGTTGGGGATGCAAATGGAAAGATTAATAGATACAAAGAACAATTATTAGCTGAATTAAGACTCTATTCTGCTATGTTAAGAGACCTTTCTGATTTCTAACGAAGGCTTCCATTATCTTTCATGTGAATAGAACAATTCGTTAAGGTTTTTTGCAGTTTAGCAGGATGGAAATATGCTCATATAATAATGCTTTCATTAAGCGTGGAGCAAATGGTGAAATAGCCTTCTCTAGATGTCCAAAATTTTAATCTTACCAGCAATCTCTCTGTAAATAAATGAATAAGACTATCCATTACCCCCTTCCTTACATCCCGCAGAATAGATACACAAAGGTTATTCTTGTTTACAAAGCTTACTCTCAGATACCGACCACATTACCAAATCTTGGTTACTACTTAAGTAATCAAAGATTATTAGAACTTGGATGAAAACCATGAATATAGGCTTCATGGTTCAAATCGCCCACATACTATTTTTCTCAAGCAATCAAAGAGTACTAGAAGTTAATTTAGATGGAACCGCTAAATATAGGCATCATAGATCAAATGGACAATAGTCTGAACTAGCGAATTCCAAAAAATAGAGCACCTCTTAATAGGCAGGTAACACAAATCTGAAATTATTCAATGCTCCAAAATGCATAATGTACCAGACAACATCATGAAGGGTGAACTTTTGATTTGATTTTAGTTCTTTTTAGTTTATATAAATACCATCCATGGTTTAAAATTGCGTAATATGAGGCTCGCCATTGCGCAATTCCAGTAAAAAACGCCTCGATGCTTACGCCTCGAGTTTTTTTTTTATGAGGCTTGCGCCTCAACTTGGTTGAGGCCCGCCTCGCCTCACTAGCATGAGGCTTACACCTCACGCTAGATATATTAAAACTTACATAAATCTTGAAGTAAATGCCCGACATTGGACTCTATAGGAGAGGAG
>NW_021318635.1:973034-977305 GCF_001605985.2 Dendrobium catenatum
AGTGTAACCTTCTTATACCAACATCCACATGTGGTAATCTATAGATTATAAAAATGTAGACATTCAAATTTTCCAAAAATGAAATAGTATGTTGTCAAATAATAATGGAAGAGTTATGAAATAACTCTCTGAAGTGTTACGGTTACCAAAATATGCCATGATCAATTTTCGTAAGTTTTCCTAAAACACTATTTTGAGACCCTGCTCTGATACCAATTGAAAGAACGAGATGCATCAAGAGGGGGGGGGGGTGAATTAGTATTTTAAAAAATAAATCCTAAATATGAGTTTTATTTTTATTTTTTTTAATTTTTGGATTTTTGTTTATTTCAAAAGGGTGTGAGGCCTGCAATGCTTTATGGTGCCGAATGTTGGCCATTCAAAGAGAAGCATAATACTAAGTTAAGTGTGGCAGAGATGAGGATGCTCAGGTGGATGAGTGGCTTTACTCTTAGAGATAGGATACGGAATGAGCATATACGTGAAAAGGTTGGAGCAGTTCCAGTAGAAAAGATAAGATTAGAGAGAGTCGCCTTAGATGGTTTGGTCACATAAAACGGCGGCCTTTCGATGACCCGGTTAGGAGAGTAGAGGTATTAGATTTGACTTATGTTAAGAAAGGTAGGGGTAGACCTAAAAAGACGTGGTTATAAAATATTAGGAATGACCTTTCTTTATTAGATTTAAACAAGAATTTGACTTTTAATATGACACAATGGAGAAAAAGTATTCATGTAGCCGACCCCACGTAGTGGGATAAAAGCTTGATGTTGTTGTTGTCTGTACGTACATGTCATTAATGGTACTCTATCATGAAATTTTGATTGGTATCGGTATCCTTATTCCCTGCATTTTTGTTGAAATTCATGGATTCTATGTAACCTAGCTTCAACGACCCTACCCTATCTGCTATGATGATTTTCTATTAGATAGCTTCTAACAATGGATTTCTAGTTTGGTACTCCAATGTTGTACCTTTTTTGAAAAAACCCTTCTCCGATAGTTGTTTAGAACGCACCCTTCAAGGATTATATCAATTCAATTGCACTCATTGCGGGATTTGGGTATCTTTTTGCTCATATTATGGAGTTCTAGTGACATTTCTTCTTTCTATTGGACTAGGCGGCTTTGGAGACCTACTTTTCAATGATTTTGTTTTTCCTTTTTTTTTTTTAATTTCTACTAGGGTAAGTAGATAGGAATTTTCAAGCGTTATCTGATTATAAATAAAGATTTGATGCATGTACAAGAAAATCAATCAGTTCTTGAATAAAATTCTAGTTTGAGTGTAACTCTTATTTTCGTTCATTAATTTCTTGATCAAGATAGTGAAGATCTTCAAGAGAAATTATATCCATGTGCAAACATGAGACATGATTTTGATGAGTTATTTCCATTGTACTTCTTTTCCACTTCAAAATTTTATAATTGTCTTGAGAGTAATTGATTTCCATTCTACCCAAGGTTTAGTTTGTGTTCGATTCAAATTTATTCAAAGGTGACACCAAAAATCTATTTGCAAGAATAACAAGAGTTCGACATCAGAAAGTGAGTAAAAGGAGAGAGAGAACGAGAGAACCTAGAGAGGAACTCAGAAATTCTATTATTAGCATAAAAAGATAAGTTATTCTAGAATACTCTCGTGCAAAAAAATGACCTTTGATCTTGCAGTTGCAAGATTTTAGTGGGCAAAGAGTAGCTGCACCTACAATATATATAAAAATAGGTGGAAAATACGTGGTATGACTATTACAGAAATGTAGACTATACCTTGACAGACATAGATGGACAACTATCTTTAGCGTGGATTTCAAACACCTCTAGTGAGTGAGAGAAACCATCATCTAGTAGACGAGGTGACCATTTTCAAGCATGCATAGGTAAATGTCTTTTGCTTATCTGGTGAGTTTCCTGTTAGCTAAGTCGACTGGCTCCTCATGGCTAAGACGAGTGCCCCTAAGGCCAAGATGAGTGGCTCCTCTTAGTTGAGGCTAGTGAATTCTCTGTACGGAGTCAAGTGGCCCTCTGGTTGGGACAAGTGAGCCCTACTCGGTGTATTATGGCTCTTCGATGAATCTGCTTCATCTCCTTAACCCATTCAGATCTTCATATTAGTGTGAACATTTAGTTCACCGATTCTCTTATATCTTTTGGAGAGCGACTTGTAAGAAAAACTAAGAAAATTAGGTAAAATATTTATCACTTTAATCAACCAGAAAAAGTAAAGTAATAAGTTTTACTATCAAGTTCTATGCGTGCTTTAGGAAAAGTGTCATATTTATAATGATGTTTGATTTGACTGCTCTATACAGTAACAGTCTCGATGATCAATAAATAGCGATGAAAACTCTTTCTTTAAATTCTACCACTTTACTTTGTTAAGTCCATCAATTCACTCAAGCATCCAAATGCGCCTTATTTGATAATTCATGATCAAGGATGTGACCATGATGACATCATTTAAGGGATTCCCATTCATCAATCTATCCTCCTTATTGAAAGTGCTGGAGTATCTTCAGTAGTGGGGGTTTTCGACATAATCACCGAGTTTACGCTATTGGCCGAACTTATATGAGACTCACTTGACGAGATGGTTCTATTCCTCCTACAGCTATGTAGATTGCTTGAGCTAGGGCTAGCTCATTCTTCTATCCCTCTATGGGCACTTTCCTTACTCTTTTTTCTAGTTGTAGATCAACTAGGATGATATCTTTTAACTTCCCTACTTTCATATAGTCCTTAACAAAATTTCTCAAGTGCTACACGTATTTGTGTCATGCTGATGATCTTTATGGAATGTACAATACCTATAGATGTCTCTGGGTTCCTTCTCTCGTGGTGTAGGACATATGAAAAACTCCCTTTTTTTTATGATGGTCTCAACCAACTTTGCAAGTGACACTCATAATCGTGTGATCGTCATATAGTTATGAACTTGGGGATCTCTACTCTTCATGTTAGTGAGTTGGGTGTGGCACTTCTTTATTATTCATGGATGATGAATCAATAATACTCAGCGACCATGTGAGTTATAGTGTTTGTTGATGGCAGAAGAGACAATTTTGCTGGAACTATGGTTTACTATCTGTTTTGTGAACTCTTGGGTGATTCTTATCATTGTCGAGGAGTTGCGGAGATCTAAAGTCACAGGGGCCTCCCTTGGGCAATTGGAGGAATATAATTTAACCACATTGTTGTATTTATCAACATTAATGTGGTTATTGATGAGTTTAAAAAACTTTGCAAACATCTTTGACTGTTCACAATGAAGTTCATAAAGGACTCACTTGGAACTTGCCTCATATTCAAGAAAGCTTATAAGTTCTTTAAAGGCATCTAGGCACTAACAAATTCCATGATTAACATCTGTTTGAACTCGACAAAGAATAGGAAGATGCTTACTAGGAAGCTCGAGAACTACATGAAAGATGAATCCTTAAAGGTGGTGAAAAATGAACAGCACATCATCATAGAGTTGAAGTCGAGCAATGAGGTGGGCCAAAGTAGGTCACATGGTTGGTTGGATCCGTCCTTCCTCCATATGACTCCTAGTAAGAAATTTTGAACTTTGCCAACAACTTAGCTTATGTGATCTCCCTAAAGAATATGCTTGTCAACTGAGGCGTTCACTCCCTCCCTAACCTCACAACACTTGAAAAGATATTGAATTCAAATTTATCCATGTTGACATCCAAACCCTACTTGTAAGGATTTGTGTAAATCCATTTGATGAACATCAACTAAGCAATCTGTTAGAGCCAAACTTTTCTAAACCATGCAAAATTGATGCAAATCTCAAAGTTTGCATCAATAAGAAATGTAATATGTTTGTGATGAGGACATTCGATCATTGAGAGTTTACCAGAGACGGGGCCGACGATCTATGGCCATGATTGCACCGCTTTATATTTGAGTTATTAGTTGTATTTGATTTGTTGTTGTTTCTTTTCCGATTTTACCCTCACTTGAGGGAGTAGGTGCTTGTGACCCCGGGGGGCACTTTTGTCTTTTGTTTTTTTATTATATTTTGGACTATTTATAGCCTCCTCATATTCTTGTAATGGTTAATGATGAATATTCTTACAAACAAAATTCTACATTTGTGCTTAGAAGAGTTTGAAAGAGTCCTCTTGAGAGTGAAAACCCTAGGTGAGGACAATGGAGCACCCACCAGCCGCAAGAAGTGTTCGGGCTCGTGGTTAAACTTCTTTCTCCACTCCCCCTCCTCCACCCACCACCGACCAAATCTTCTTCAAAAGCCGCCGGCCAAG
>NW_021318635.1:977405-987157 GCF_001605985.2 Dendrobium catenatum
CAGTGCACTGAGTGGGACCGATGGAAACGGCGACGACCTCAGATGCGCCGCCGTTCTCGCGTATGCGGAGGGCCTCTTCAAGGGCAATCTCGCAGAAGGGGTTCATCGACATCTTCACGTTACTCGTCTCCACCCCGCTCTGACCGGCGGCAATGTAGGGTACATGTTGTTATTATCGCGGACTGCGACGTAGGAGTGAAGAGAGAGAAAGGGGAAATAGTAGATGTCCGTACCTTGTCGGGCTTCACACGGACCTTGACAGCATAGTCCACAACGCGCTTGACGGCGACGACGACCTTCATCTGCGCCCAAATCTCTAAGTTATCCGAGCAACCACCAGGTCCACCAGCCAATCTGGAACGTTGCAAAAATGTAATTGGCAATTATTGGTATTATTTCCTTTTCAGAAAATTTAATTTTATAGACTCATAAGCTAGAAATATGAACTGTCTTATCTTTTATTTTTTATTTTGGGGAAAATGAGGGCAAAAAGCCGGTATTTATTATGTAAAAAGGATTACAAGTAAGATATAATAAAAAGGCAAAATCTCAAACAAAATAAGAGGTCTTATCAAAAACCTATACCCCCCATACAGAAAAGTGCATAACAAAATAAAGCAAGAAAAAAAGCAGCCGGCCAAACTGATGGTATTAAACCAAACTTGGACTCAGACTGCTAATCAATTAAACCGTCCAAAAACCAACCAAGCGACATGAAGAGTACTCTCCTGGTTGCCAAAAAGGCCGCCCAAGGAGAGGATTAGCAGCTACATCATCGTCCATTCTTTTGCACCTCCAAAAACATCAATCCAGCAAAGCTCCAGTACTCCATCCGAATAAAGAGCTGGGTTTCCGACAAAATTTCCCAGGACATCTTGCAGGCATCCATGATCCATACAAGCCACTATCCCTAAAACTTTCCAGGCAATGAGAATACCAAGAACAATAACAAAATGACATTTCCCAACAGCATCAGAATAAGCCATCAGCCAATATGTCGCAAAAACATAATCATCCACAGAAAGTTGCAGCAACACATAATTCTCCCGTCTCCAACAAGGCATAGAAATGATGCAAATTAAGGTTTCCAATGGAATTTCAGATTCTCTTTGTGCTTCCAGGTAGAGGATTTAGCCTCAGCCGCAAATTTAATAATATTACAAAGAGTATTGACGTCTCTAAACTTGAAATTAAACCTTCGTTTGTTTCTCTCCCTCCATAAATAGTAAGCAGCACATGAGGAAGTAAGTAAAAGTAACTCATTTTGATGTTTAATCGTGATAGCCTTATCCCCTAAATATTGAAAAACTTGAGACAACCTAGGTCATAAAAGGAACTCTCCCAGCTCAGGAATTAAGTTACAAATGACAGAATATGCATAGTCACACTCAAAGAGAATGTGAGAATTGGTTTCATTGTGAGAAAAGCACAGCACACAGTTGGGGGAACCAATATAGACCTCCTCCTTAGTTCATCCGCAGTTTTTAGCCCCCCGTTAAGAGCAGTCCAAGAGAAAATGGAAAATTTAATGGCTGAGTGTTTATGCCAAACAGATTTATGCCAGTCAACAATTGCATCATCTTTGTAAAAATGCAAAAGGAAAGACGAAAAAATAGGGTTTTTCCTATCCTTCAAGTTAATAAAGTTTTTTGCATCAGGAATAATCCCCAAAGGCTCCAAGGCTTTTTTCAAGCCCTCGATATTAGAAAACGGAAGATGCCAGCCATCCACATTCAGATAATCTGAAACCTTGGCATAATGACTGAAAATAACTTGCAGATTCAAAATCGGAAAAGCTTGAACCAAAGCGTTACCTTGAAACCAAGGGTCCCATAATAAAGAAATTACACATTGAGGCATAAAATCAAAACAGATATCAGGTTTAATAATCAAGGCCACCTTGCTAATTTCGTTCCAGAGAGGAGAAGGCCTGCAGAGCGCAGGAGTCCAGGGTGTGCCATATTTAGCATTCAAATAGTTGAAAAGAATGGATTTGGAATTGTAAAACCTGAAAAGCAGTGAACTCATGGTGACGAATTGAAGACCATTTAAATCAAGGATACCCAGCCCACCATTTATTTTAGGTTTGCATGTTCTCTTCTAGGCGATAAGATGAAGCTTTTTAGCCTCTGAGTCCCCAAAGAACAAGAATTTGGCACATAGTATGCTAAATGTTTTGATACAAGATTTGGGAATAATGGACCCTCTTATCCAATAGACAATTGTATTGCAAACCGTATATTTAAGGAATTGTAGCCTTCCCCCCATGGATAATAATCTGGCTTTCCACCCAGCTAGGTGATTTGAAATTGAATGCATAAGAGGAAGAAAGTCAGATTTAGAGCATTTTTTAACCGAGATCGGCAATCCAAGATAAGTCATCTTGGCACAATAAGAGGGCATATGAAGAGCCTCACAAACATCCATAGGATTAGAAATATAGCTTGAAATTATAATCTGACTCTTCTCATGGTTCACCAAAAGACCTGAAACTTTAGCAAAGATGTCAAGAATCTTTCTAAGAGCTGCACAATTGTTAAGAGAAGCTTCCCCAAAAATTAGAAGATTGTCCGCATAAAGTAAGTGTGAAATGTTCACGCCATGCTTATGAAACCCAATGAAATTATCTTGATTAGAGTCGTTATCAATCAAACAGGAGAAGGCATCCATTGCAATGCAGAAAAGATAAGGGCTAAGGGGGCAGCCTTGCCTAATGCCAGAGGATGAGTTAAAGTAGCCTTCCAACGCCCCGTCTATGCATATGGAAAATGTACATCCGAAATGCAAGCCTTGACCCAATGAATAAAAGAAGAAGGGAAGCCTTTTTGTTTCATTCTGGATAAAATAAAAGCCCTAGATACAGAATCAAAGGCCTTACGAATATCCAGCTTGGCACACATTAATTTATTTTTGGCAAACTTTTTGAAATCAGAGAGAATTTCAGAAGCTAAAAGGATATTATCAATAGCAATGCGTTTCTTGATAAAGCCAGCTTGATTGTTCCCAATGATAAAAGGCATGATTTCCTTCATTCTAGATGCCAGAATTTTGGAAATAATCTTGTAGAAAACATTGCAAAGAGCAATGGGCCTATAATCTGAAATGTTGGAAGCATGAGTGGATTTGGGAATCAAAGCGATGACAGTAGCTTTGGCCATCTTAGGAAGGTACCCCTTAGAGAAAAAAGACTTCACTGCTTTGCACACCAAAGGGCCCGTAATAAGCCAAGTGGATTTATAAAACTCAAAGTTAAATCCATCCGGACCGGGAGAAGAGTTGGAGCTCCCAAGAAAAATAGCTTCCTTAATCTCATCATCAGAAACATTAACTGTCAGCAAATGAGATAAATGTGATGGAATAACATTACCTTTGGGAATAGAGAAAGTTTCCAATGTATTTGCTGGAGGGGTAGCATTGAACAATTTCTCAAAGTGTTGAGTAATAGAATTTATCATATCTTGCCTAATAGTAGGGTCTTCACTAGCAACCAGAGTTGAGGAGCTATGATTCCTTCTCTTCTTAAGCCTAGCATAAAGGAACTTTAAATCATCTTCTCCTTTAGAAAGCCATTTAAGTTTTGCACATTGAAGCAACCAATTTGTCCAAGACGCAGAACAATCCGAAAGTTGAGAATTGATAGTTTTCAGTTTATAGTTGAGAGCAGGATTTTGAGGGTCAATATTTAACATACCATAGCACTGAGATTGCTGCTCTTTTAGAAAAACAAGTTGATTTGAGAGAAAGCAAGAATTTGCCCAATCTTTATCCTTAATGCTCTCTTTAAGCATTTTTAGCTTTCTATACAGACCAAAGATGGGATTCCCATGTGACGGTTGTGAGAAAATATTTAGGAGGACGGCCCAAAAACCATTTTGTTTAGACCAGTAATTTTTTAAAATGAATCTGTGTTTCAACATAACATGCTGGTCTGAAAAAAGCACAATAGGGGAATGATCCGAGCATGAGGGAGAAAGGACCTCATAGAAAGTGGAGGGGAAAGCTTCAAGTCTAGTAATCTTTTTATTAAAATATGTTTAATTTTTTTTGTTTAGATGAAAATATTCTTCTACTCTTAATTACGGATATTTTGTAAGCCTTCTTTTGGACGTTTTTATTTCTATTTTTTAAAGTAATTTTTTATTTTTTTATATAAAAATTTTAATTTTTGAACTAAAATTAAAAAATAGTCTCAAACAAAGCTTAAGTTAATTATGAAATTCAAATTTAAAAATTTATCAAATTTGAGACCATTAGTTATAAAATTTCTTTTCATATTCGATCGTTGTTTGAACTGTAAAATTTTTACGAATATATTTGAACATTATTCAATAAGATTTAAATAAGATATTATTCAAAAAATTTACAAAATAGTTGAATAACGAATTTGGATAAGATAGATATAATGTTCAAAAATAATTTGAATTTAATCAAACAAAAAAGATAGTATATAATAATGTATTCACAATACTTATAATAGAAACTATTATAAAACAATCATGGCAAAGGATGAAATTGTAATAAAAGGCATTATATTAAATAAAAATAATTATGATATTTACAATTAATATATTAGTAATCACAATTGCTATAACACAAATAGACAAAAAATTTTATGTAATTGAGTACAATAATAATATATATCTGATAAAAAGATGGTTGATCATCTTCTTGCTCCAAAAAGGATGTTTGTAATACTTGAGCATCTTGTTCAAATTTAGGACTACTTTGGTCCCAAAAATTTTTTTGAGATATTATTACAAGAAATGAAATAGCAAGAATATTCTCAATTTTTTAGCATTATAGGGAATATAAAGTTAAAATTGTGTTATTATTAGAGTATTAGTTTAGTAAGGTGTCGTGCTATTTCCTAGCAAGTCATAGATATGCCTTTTGATAAGTGTTCGAGATTGAAGCACAAAAGATATGAAACCTTTGAACTTTCAGGTCACCTCCCTTCCTCCTGATATCAGGATTATAGGCACCATTTAATTGCCTAAAAGCCTACCCCCTTTTGTTGAGCAAGCTAAGAATACCTAGTTATTCCCATTTACTTTATTATTTTTTGATATTTTTTTTCTTTGTTTGGGTTGTCATATTGATACTCTAATTGATATAAGAGCATGCAGGGAATTCTCTAATTCTCTCTTCTTTTACAACCTCTTATTTTAAACTATAATAACTCTCATTTGTATTAGATTAATGACATGTTAATGATTTATATTAAAAACCTTGCATTCTTGAAAATTTTATTAGAAGGATTGCAGTGGGCTACCCTCTCTATCTAAAGAGTTCTCAAATGGGTAGCACGGTGGCACTGGAGAAGTGGCGCAGCAATGCTAGCCTCTCAATCTAAGGGTGTTGCAGCACAGAAGACTAAGCACTGTGACGCTAGGTTGGAATTTTTTTTTTAATATCTTTTTTCACTATCTAATTTAAGTTCTCAAAACATTCCTCGCCACCCTCATTTCGTTGAGCTTGGCCAAGTGAGGATGAGAAGAGAAAGGGGGAGAGAGAAGGAAGAGAGAGAAGAAAGAAGATTCATTTCAGGTCATTTTTGTTCATCACTCAAGTTATAAAAAGTTGCTTTGATTGTGGTAGGTACCCTGAATCACACTTCTATTCTCAATGATTTTGAATCTAAGTTTTATATCTCATTAATCTACTTGAAATACATTATCTCTTGATTTAGTATTTTTACCATGTAACTTTTTATTGTTTAGATATCCTCATTCACACATGTTAGTATGACCATATTGAGATTTTACTATGTAGTTTTGCATGTGTATAATTTAATTATAATAATAAGAATAAATGTACATGTGAAATAAATTATGACTATTGCATCTATTCGATCAAGACTAATAAGGCATACATCTGGTGAAATTTACATGATAAGATAAATTAAGTGAAATTTTTCATTGGAGTATTATGGGACTACCTCTTTATTTAGGAGGAAGTTGATTGGGAGCACAACGATGTTGGAAATCAACATTGCAGTACTCTGTTATTTGTTTGGAGCACCTAGAATATTTGGACAGAGCACTACAATACTATGAAAAGTGGCACCATGGTGCTGGATCAAAAATTATATTTTTATATAAATATCTAAAAGCATTCTCTCGTCACCCATGTTTACTCCCATTCACTAGAATGATTGGGAGAGGGAGGTAAGAGGAGGAGAAGATAAAAGAAAGAAGAGAGAAAAAGAAAACTTAGGGTTCAATGGTTGAGGAACTAAATTCGTTTGCCATACCAGTTATGTGAATTGCTCATATAAAGGTAAGCTCTCAATACCCTATTTTTAATTTTAATTTTGTCATTTGTATGAATAATTTTAGGATTTTAAGTAATTTTATGACATTCTAGAAACTTTCCAACTTGTAATTTTTTATATGTTATAGAATGAGTAAATTTTGAGCATTTTAACTATTAAAACTCAAAATTTTATTAGTTGGTTTTGAATGTATGGATTTTATCAAGTTTTACTATTAATGTTGATGTAATAGAAAGTGTTGTAGAATAATGAAAGCCCTAAAATATTGTTATAAACATTCCCTATGAATATTTTTCAAAAATGTTCTTATTGAATGAGTGTGAATGTCTTACCCCACATAAACAGCTAGAATTATTGTACACATGCCACTTTTATGTATTCATGTTTAATGCTAAATGTCATTTATACATGTTAATTATGTTAATATTTTCAAATTGATATATGATGCAATGAATATTCATATGGCAGATGTGACAAATGTAGGAGATGACAAGTGCACTATAAGTCAAGTTATCAGGGCTCATATATATGTATGTGTGTGTGTGGGTGGGTGGGTATGTGTATGTGTGTGTTTATGTTTTTCCTCCATCTATCTTAAACATATGTAAGATGATTATGTGGAGTTATAATGGGAATCAAACATGTTTACATCTATCTTATATAGGTGTGATATAAAGTGGAGGTATAGGTGGAAGAAAAGTTATAAGCAAGAATAACAAAATGTGCATATCATGTTTTATTTATTGCACTGCAAGTTTATAGAGTAATATATATACTAGCACACATGCTCAAAGTCAAGTTAATGTTTCTGATATTAATATTAAAATTTAAATAATGTTTAAGTTTAAGAAATGCTCTCGTTAATACATTTGATATACATGTTCAAGTCAAGGTAATGTGTATGCTATCCTTCTAATAAAGTTAAATGTATAAGTACAGGTAAAGCTTATGTTAATATTCTATAATTATTAAAGTCCCCCTACACCCGTAATGTTATTTGACTTAAATTGTGAAATTTCTATTCTTATGTATATTTATATTATTGTAAGTGTTGACTTTGATATCACTAATAGACTTAGATCATTTACTTAGCAAAAAGTTTGTTCATTCTTCAATTTATATTTTATTTGCAGCAAGAAAAAAGGGAAAGCAAAAAATGAAATAGATTAAGAGTTATTAAATTTAGGAGGTGTTTGAGTACAAGTTTAGCTTAAAGGTATTTATTTTTGTTAATCGTGTTAGCTAATTATATATTTTGGTTGCACTAAAATATATTGGATTATTGTAAACAATTCTCTTAAAACAAATTGTAAATGTTAGCTATGTCATTATTTCTTAAATTTTTTATGTTTGCTACCTATGGTGCAAGTAAATTTTGTTGATTGAGATAAATAGGATTAACAACTAATAAGCATGTTTGAAGGCAATTTAAGGACATAAAATTTTTTGTCAAGTTATTTTAATTATCTTGAATGGCCCACATGCTCTTGTTTATAATTTTTAAATTTTCTGGTAGGTAACCTCTTAGGTCAAACACATACCAATATATAATCACTTACATCATATTTCTTAAAAGTTTTATTATTATTTTTTAAGCATACTTAGTATTTATAGTCCCAATTATTTTCTTATATTATCACAAACGCTACAAAAATCCCACAAAATGTGTATGAAGATAAAAAATGAATGTAATGGAATGCTGGCAAGTTATATTGGTTTTGAATAATAACCATAGATTATTTTCACAAAAGGTGGCACTATAATCACACTCAATTGAAGCATTAGATTCTTGTAGGTCCATTGATGTTCAAGTTGTCTGTCAAATGTAAGGTTGTATGGTGGTGCAAGGAATAATTAATGTGGATGAGTTGGGCTTACCTTTGTAGTTAGGTTAAATGGACATAATATAGAAGTTTTGTCATTGAGTTGAAATAGGTAAGTGTTGACCTTGCTTTTCACTAGATTAGGGTCAAGGGAGGTTGACTTGGTCAAATTGACCAAGCCAAACCCTAAGACCCCTTCCATTGGATTTAGTGGGTCAAACCAAGTTTTTGAGCTCAAACACAGGTCCTGCGTCAACTGGTTGACCAACTCAACCTAAGTTGACCAAACTAGGAAAAATCACCTTCATTTGAATTTAAATCAATTTCAAATCCCCTTGAGCTCAACTCCTCATCAATTTGGGTTTAATTGACCATGTTGACCAAGAAAACACTTGGCTTGGTCAACCCAACCTTGCTTTGATCAAATTTGACCTATTTAGGTCAAATACATGATCCCTTTGGGATTTAAATCCATTCAAGCTTCCCATTAACCCAAAACATGGCCAAGGAATCTTAGATCCCTCCTAATTAACCCTAGAATCCATCCTAGCCGTCCATCATAGGATTGAGACTATAAATAGGGGTCTAAGGCTTCATTAGAAAGGACTTTTACTTTGACTCTTGATTACTTTTGCCCTAAGCCTCCCCAAGCGGGATCTGTGTTCCATTGAGCTCCCTTGGTCTCCCTCCACCTATCCCAAGTCAAATCCACTGGTCAAAGCTCGTTGGCGATGAGATCTCCAACGAACTAAGCCTTAACTCCTTCCAAGTGGATTTGTTATCGATCTAGAGCTTTTTAAATCATGATTTCTTCTAAAAATAGGAGCATGGATAATCTATAAGTACAACAAGGCCAAGATCTCTTGAATCCAATATTTGGATTAGGTATAATCTCAAATCCTAGTCTAGAATACTTAGATTTAAATAGCTTTTCATAAAGTGCATTTTAGACCGTAATATTGGTCCCCCATGAATGCTCTTCATATGTATATCCTATGTTTAAATTTTTGTTTGATTTGATCCACCCAATCGAGAGTACAAGGATGAATATCATTTTAGGTTCGGTTTATGTAGCCTTAGCATTATGTAAGATTTGAACCATTGATCTTACGATCAACAGTTTAGATCTAGTCATTCCACGACATTCGCTTGACTACGGATTCGATCCCACAGCTCCGTTCTTCGTTTAGATCAATTTGGACCACTCATTTCAAACCATGGAAGATCATACGGAGGAGGATTCTCACTAACATGGTTAAGTGATTCCCGCTCAGCCGCAATCATTGACAATGATTGCGCAGCGGTGCAATCATTGCCTAACAGGGTTTGAACCTGCCAATGGGAGCCCACCACGTGTCTAACCGTTGCCGCCTCTTTTAAAATTTATTTTTAATTATTTTAAATCTTTTTTTAATTTATTACTTTAAAAAAAAAAATAAATTATTTTAAATCCAAAAAATGCATATGATATATCAACATTTTTCAGAATTTAATAACCTTTAATTTAAAATTAATTTTTTTTAAAATTTATCATATATTTTAAATTATTTAAAAAACCCATATTTTTAAATATTTAATTAATATTTAATTAAATATTATGTTAAATATTCTTAAAATTTAAAATTTTTACTTTTAAATATTTTAAATAATTAAGT
>NW_021318635.1:987490-1029629 GCF_001605985.2 Dendrobium catenatum
AAATTATATATATATATATATATAATTTATTTTTAAAATTATATGCATTTATATCTTTAAATATTAAGAAATCTTTTTAAAAGTTTAAGCATAGGTTGAGCATGTGAATAGAATTCATGGGAAAGAATTAGTGAATAGTTGTACTTCAATTATTCAATAATCAAATAACTCATTATGTTAATTATTATTTAATTTTTGCATATTCAGGATACACGAGCATCTAGTCTATGCTCTCCTAGTTATAAGGATATGACTTGTGATTATGTGTTGCATTAAAAAAAAAAAACTCCAAACAGTCGAATTCTTCAATAAAGATTAGACTAGGATTAATTATATTCGAAGTTTGCTTTTTTTATACTTTTCTTGAGTCTGAGAGAGTGTGATTGTAATTGGGTAACCGTGCACACACACACTGGGGGAGTGTAAAAAATTTGTAATTTTTAAAACTAATCGTATTGTATGATTTGTGAAGATTTGGCCAGAGCGTTCCTTCGAAAAGCAATTAATCAAAACATGACAGAAAAAATTTCTAAGTCTTGTTTGTATTGTATAAAGTTACCTTCATACAAATGACGTCCAGAGTAGGAAATAGATACGTACAAGTTTGTCCCAACGAACATCTAAACTTTTATGAACTGTTCGTACTATATAATCTTAGGTTCATACAGATGATGTTTAGAGTAAGAAATGGTTGTGTTTCTTTTCGTCGATACGAACAGGTAAATTTTTTAAACTATTCGTATTATATGATCCTAAGATTGTACATATGACTTCTAGAGTACAAAATGGATTCGTCCATTTTTGTATTGGATGAAACATGGTTTGATTAGATTTGATCGTACCATACAATATGTGGTTCGTGTAGTACATTATCCATAGTACAAAATTTGTTCGTACTGAATCAAACCGGATGAATCTGTTCAATTTTGAACTGATCATATTGTACGATGTCAGTTCGTACATAGGTCAATCAGAGTATGAAATCAATTCGTACTAGATCGTCGAGTAAATTTTCAACTGTTTATACATACAATCGTCGATCGTACTATAAGATCATGGATGGTCAAAATTAAAATTTTCAGCTTTCAGGATGGTTTTTTGTGTCTTTCATATATAAGGTCCTTAAAAACTGTATGGAATGAATACTTCTTCATTTTGTTTTTGAGAGCAAATGTGAGAGTGCTTTGGGAGAGTGTTTGAGAGTGTGGAAAGAGATCTTACAAGTGGAATTTGTGAAGGGTTCACAAGGTTTCCTAAAGGTAAGGATCTCTTTATTAGTTTTATCGAATATTTTCCTTACTTCTTTGAAGTTGCTCAGGAGAAGATCCAGTACTCTACCGATGCCAAGAGGGTATAAAAGGATGACAGTTCTCTGTCAACATCAGGAGGGTGTAAAAAGATGATGGTTCTCTATCGACACTTGAAGAGTGTGAAAGGATGACAGTTCTCCACCGACACTTAGAGAGTGTGAAAGGACGACGGTAGTCTACCGCACTAGAGATTGGTGAAAGAGAAATGATTTGTAAAGGCTTCTTCGCCTTGTTGTGGGAGCAAAAGAAGAGTCGCTTTGGTAATAGTGCATTACCTGAAGAGGGAGTCTTTGGGGGTGGATGTAGGTCTAGTTGGACCGAACCACTATAAATGTTTATGTTTTTATTTTTTACTACATTTTTTTTACTGCAAGTTTTCTTTTTGTGGTTGAAAAGTTTTAATTTGATAAAATTTTCATTGGGATAAAAAAAAATTTCTATAAAAAATATCCAAGTGATTCTTAAAATAATCAATTCACCCCTCTCTTAGTTAGCATTGAGACAATTGTTTTAGGTCTAACAACCTATACGAACTTTCAAGTGGTATGAGAGCCTACTTTCTAAAATTAAGGTTTAGATAACTTTTTGAAAATGATTATGGCTATTTTTGGAAACCGTAATACACCAGAAGAGCATTCAATCACTAGACCCCATTGTTTGACAACATCCCTTTCAATTTTTGGAAAATATATATATCTACTTTTCTTCAATCGCTTGACTATCGCATGTGAATTTTAGTATAAAAAGGATATACTAGGCCAACTAAACTTTTAGATGGCATTAGAACTGAAACAATGTTTTCTGACTGGACTATAGAAGAAAAAGAATTAGCTTAGTTAAATGCCAAATGTTTGAACAGTTTTTTCTGCCCACTTAAATCTAACAATTATATACATGTTTCTACCTGTAAAAGTGAAATAAAAAATTGGGATAAACTTTTTATCACGTATGAAGGGACTAACGAAGTGAAATAATTTTGATTGAACATTTTATTACATGATTATGAACTTTTTTATATAAAATCAAATGAATCAATCACTGACATGTACACAAGTTTCACTTAAATAGTTACCTCCTTGCATGCTTTAAGTAGGGAATTAACGAATGTTGCGAAAGTAAATAAGATACTTTATTATTTTCCTACTGCTTATGATTCAAAAATCACTGTTATAATTGAATCAAAAGATTTAAATGTTTATTCTATTGACAATATTCTTAAATCACTAATTGCTTATGAGCAAGGAGTGACTCAAAGATAGATTGATATAGGTGAGAAGCAAAAGAAGAATAACATAACATTGAAAGTGGATGATTCGGAGAGTGATCAATCTCAGCCTGAGGATGAAAATGACATTGTGTTGATAACAAGGCAATTCATGAGTTTTCTAAAAAGGAAGCAAAGGAGATGTCAACAGTGGAATAAAGGTAAGTTCCACAAAAATGTTAAGGCTTCTAATGATGTTATTTGCTATGAATGCAGGAAGCCTAGAAACATCAAATCTAAATGCCCGAATCTTAAAGCCAATCCTAATAAAGAGGAGGTTGAGGAGAAAATAAATTTGAAGAAGGGATAGAGGAGATTATAGAGAGCTTTTTGGGTGGACTCAACTTAGTACTCTTTAAAACAGAGGTGGAGGAGTATGACTTAACTTATGAAGAGCTATTTGATATTTCTGAGAAAATATATACTGCACATAGAAAACTCAAAAAGATGCATGCTAGGTTGAACATAAAATTTCTTGAATTACAAAAAGAGCATGAAATCTTTAGGAAAGATCACACACTTATTGATAACAATCACATGAAACTATTGGATAAGTTTGATGATTTGAACAAATAGAATTAACTATTGAAATTATCATAAATTGAACTTTAAAAAGAATTTAAAACATATATGGCTGAATTAGATCAAAGAGAACATGAGTTAAAATTTAATTAGTCTAATTCAAAATAAGAAAACTCATATGACATAGAAAAAGTGAAAGCTTTTGAGGGTAACAGGATTCCCCCAATACTTAAAGATTTTTCTAATCCCGAACTGAAGCATAAAATTTTAAAACTTAGGAAAAGAAAATTTTAATACACGTAGATTGACAAATCCTTTTTCTTGGTGTGAAATGTTTTTAGTGTGGGATGTTTCACCATATATATCAAACTTGCATAATTGGTGGCCAAGAGATATAATTAAATAGAAGGAATTGATTTTGAAGAGACTTTTGCCCCTTTAGTCAGACTTGGAAGTAATTAGGGTTTTATTAATCTTTGTCTGTTTTAAAGGTTTTAAATTATATTAAATTGATGTTAAAAGTGTCTTTTTAAATGGGATGATATAAGAGGATGTTTATATTGAGTAACCTTTATGTTTTGAAAATTTTAAATTCCATATTTATGTATTTAAATTGAAAATGCATTGTATATACTAGAATAAGCACCTAGGACTTGGTATGAGAGATTAAGCACTTTCCTATTACAGAGATCATTTATGAAAAGAAGTGTGGACACCACTCTCTTTTTGAAGAAGATAGAAGATAATTTACTCATTATATAAATATATGTTGATGATATCTTATTTGGATCAACGAATAAAAACCTTTGTGATGATTTTTTAAAAATAATGAGCAGTGAATTTGAGATGAGATTAATGAGAGATTTATGTTATTTTCTTAGATTTAGCATAAAGAAAGGCGAAGAAACTTTTCTTAGTCAGTTGAAGTATATTAAGGACATTTTTAAGAAATATGAAATGGATAATGTTAAACTAGTGACTACACCAATGAGCTTCTTAGTTCAATTAGATAAGGATCCTAAGAGAAAATCTATTGATAAAAAGAAATTTAGAGGCATAATTAGATCATTATTTTACTTGATTGCTAGCAGACCAGATATAATATTTAGTGTTTGTTTATATACTAGATTTTAATCTGATCCAAAAGAATCACATTTGGCAGCAGTAAAAAGAATTCTAAGATATCTTTTGGGAACTTAAAACTTAGAGATTTGGTATCCTAAATACAGCTCTTCATTTGAAATTATTGGATATTCTGATTCATATTTTGCAAGATGTAGGGTTGATAGGAAAAATACATCTAAAACTTGCCAATTTATAGGAAATTTTTTAGTTTCTTAATCCAGTAGGAAATAGACTTCAGTAGCTCTATTTACTACTGAAGTTGAATACAATACCTTAGGTTATTGTGTGGCATAAGTTCTTTGGTTGAAATAATAATTGATTAATTTAGGATTTTTAATTGGCACAATTCTGATTTTTTGTGATAATATTAGTGTCATATGCTTTTCAAAGAATCCTATTCAACATTCTTGAACTAAGAATGTAGATATAAGATATCATTTTATTAGAGATCAGTTAGCTAAGTGAGAGATTGAATTAAATCATGTTACTATAGGAAATCAACAAGCAGATATTTTCACAAAATCACTGACCTTTGATACATTTAGCCCCTTAAGAATCAGGTTAGGTGTGATTGATCTTAATGCTTAAATTAAAAATTATGCAAACTTGATATGTTGTAAATATGTGTTTGTTTAGTTTATTTCTATTTATTTATTTTGTTCATTGTTGTGTGTTTAGTTTTGCATTTTTCATTTTTGTTTTTTTTTTACTATGATGCATGCCATGCTTTTATTTTTGTGAAGATTTTTTTATTATCATGTATTATTTTCTAAGTATTCTTTTTGTACTGTACGAAATTATTTTTCATCCTATACGAATTTTGTAGCTTATAAATGATAGGTTTTTGAGTTGAGCACATGAAACTCAGTTTTTCATAGGGTTCATACTATGCAATGACGTCATCATATTGTACGATATTTGTAATTTTGTCTGTACATGTGGGGATGGATTTACAATTAGGTCAGTTATTAATTGTTGATTGTACGTACGAAATCACATTTTATCTATATGATCCAGATGTTAGTTTCTATGGGGGGTGAACCTAACCATCTTTAAAATGATTTTTAATATTCTAATCATCCCAAACAAACACCTATTCATCTATACGATTGTATGGTCAAAAAATCTATTACAAAAGGATGCATCATAAATGACATTTTATGAAAAGCCATTTCATTTTGGTTGTTTCCATTCGTATATACAAAAATATATTCATCCCATAAAATTTTAAGATTGCACATATGATCTAAGCTGTGTACTGTATGATAGGTCATTTTCCTTTAAATATAAGGGTTTTTTAAATCATTTTCATGCACTTTCATATCCATTTCTAGACCCCACATCTTAGGAATAACAAGTTATAGCAAACATCCATGTCTCTATAAGGAATCTTCTTCTAGAAGTGGTAGAGATGAAAGTTTTCTTTCTAAGGATAATGAAGACGCCTTCTTTAGGTATTGCACTGTCAAAATCACCTCTTCTCGACTTCTCATTCAGGGTGATCTTAATTTTTCTGTCATGCCTTTGTTTGCTTCAACTAAACTTTATTTCATCCTCACTCTCATATATGCCTACGATAAAGAGACTTTCTAATATTTTTTGTCCAATATGAGAGTAAACCAGGACCACTCTAGGATTACTTCCTTTGTTCAGAAACAACGTGTAGAAATTATAAAAGAAGATTTAGACAACTTTTTTCATTTGAGAACCCAAGGGATTCGAGCCCATACTTTGACCTCAAGAGAAAATTTTGATTGGTCTGAAATTAATCAAACTCTTAGAGGTGTCTTCCAATTGAGTCATTTGGCTAGAGTATACACTTTGAATTAAAATGCCTGAATCATCTAACATATTTTGAGAACTTCAATCGTTCCAAAAGCTGGTGATCGAATTAACATGACTCCTCTCTCAGCCACAGTTACCTACTTATTCATGAATGAAAATCCATTTGATGAATCCTAATTGATCATGGATTATATTTATAATCTTTCTAAAATTGGACTTCCTGATCATAAAAGGAAGAAAAATGTGGCTTTAGGACATTTAGTTGCCTACATCATAGAAAAGAAGTATAATATGATTCTTCCTAAACTTCCCATTGAACTTTATATTTACTTCAAAGATGTATTTTTTCGGTTCCTTTTTGGGAGAGATCAGAGTTTTGAGAGTGATGATTTAGAGGAAAGAGGGGAAGCACCTGCTCTAGCGCCTACACCTGGACCCGACCAAAACTACTATTAGGAAATGGTCCAACTCTTTGATCGATTGGAGACTTATTTTGATCATTGCTTTAATTAAATTGAGAATCACTTTAATCAGCAGGATGCGAGACATCAAGAAGATATGGGGTGGATCCGAGAATAGTTTGACTCGGTGAACATGAATGTGGCTACTATCAGTAATTATTTTTTAATGTTCAATCCACCACCTCCTCTAGACTAGGGTCCCTCAAATTTTTAGATGTACTTCTATCATGATGTTGTTTATGAGTTCTTGTTTTTTTTTGTGATGTTTCTTCTTTAGTTTGAGTGTTTTCATGTGTTTGGATGGTGTAGACTTGATGATGTGATGCGAGTTTATACATTATGATGATATGTTTTTGAGATATATGTTTGTATGTGTTATTTATATCAATGGAATGTTTGAATACTTCATTCACTTGCATTGACTATCATATCTTGAAATGTTTAATTTTTTAATAAAAAATATTTTGCAGTTGATCATTGGAATGGATTCTACACTATTTTGCTCTACATATAATTTCCTTACAAAATTTAATCTTTTAAAAATTTAAATTAAATTATTACTGGATGTAGACAAGGAGATTAATTTCATATTCTTATAGACAATTATGTCTAAACTATAATTGTTACAAGATTGATATCTTGTTATTTTTATTTTCTTTTTCAATATGTTTATTTTTGTTTTTAGTGGAATTTGAATTTAGATTACTAATATTGAAAATATTCAAAAGTAAAAAAAGGAAACACACAAAGTGTGCAAAAATAAAAAAGATGTGCAATTGTTTGTAAAGTGAAATGAGGCACAATCTTAGCCCAAATAGAAAAGATGCACAAAGTGCGCCACTAATATTTGAAAAGTGGTGCAATATCGCCAATAGAAAGCTTTTATAGTGTTCGTTCCTTTATCATCCAATCTCTAAACCAAATCCATCTAATTAGTATTCATATTCAATATTGAATTCAAAATTCATTAATTTTTTTGTTATTTTAGTAATAATTATTTTTATTTAATTTGTCTAGCACGAACAATGAACTTGGTGGAATTTTTTTATCTTAGTTTTTCTTTAATTTCAAATTTTGAAAATTTTGTTTTTAGTATTATGAAATTAATATTGTATTTACAATTGGTTTACATTCAACTCTTATGATTTTTCTATAGAAATCTTTTCTTTTAAGATGTACTTCCCTTTTTGTTGTTGTCAAAAGGGGGATTTATAATATTATTTTATTGTTCATTATATAATTTGATTGTATAATGATTATATATATATATATATATATATATATATATAATTTATATTTTTTATTTTTTAATTTTTTATAACTTTCCTAATTTCCCATCCTTACTATAAAATCGCCCCTGGGGTATGTAGAATTTGCACTTCTTCCTCTTCTACCTTATTCTAATTGAGGCGTTGCCCTGAACCTATATAGGTGGTATCCCCTGTCCAAGTCTAAGGCCTCTCTCTAAGTAGAAGGAATCTCCTTCCTTCTTTTTCCCTTCTCCCTTTTAGACCTCTTCCTATATGGGAAGCTTTCCTCTATTTTAGATAAGTGGTATCCCTTATCTAATTATAAGGACCCACCCTATAGAGAGGTCATGACTGGTGATGACCCATCTTTGAGAAATCCAATGACCAAAGGAGCTTCACATTTTGCTGCCCAAAATAAAGGAAAGAGGAGGTCCTGCAAGGAGTCAAAGGGCGATGATGTTGTGTCCACTGTTACGGGGGACTCCTTGATTATTCTCTACAAGAAGTTTCACTTTCCCAATGATAATGTGGTGATGACCCCTAAAAGATTTGATCGAGCATGCCTTCCTCCTCTAGGATACCTGAATGTTTACAAGACCAGTCTTTGAGCGAGGTTACAATTTCCACCTTCTTTTGAATTTATCAACATTTCAGCAAGGTATTGAGTAAGAATATCCTAGTTTTCATATAGAGCCATGTTAGTGATAGTTGATAGATTGCCTTCTTCAAAGATGAAAGGGTCGTTTCTGACGCCTGAATGCCTTTCATAGATGGGCCGCTTTACTTATGATGCGCAGGAACGTATAACATTCAGATCCAAATGATTAGACATTCATACCAGAGATTCATCAAAGAGCTGGGCCAGTGTATTATTCTTGGTAAGAAATAACTATGGTGTTATAGAGAAATGGGGGAAGATGATAGATCTGCCCGTCCCTCTACACATTGGTGAAGAAGACATAATGAAGATTCTCAACATTCCTAACATCGAACTTCTTCTATATGAGGTTTGCTACTTAAGCAAATACATAGAAGAAGAATTTCTATTTAAGGTTGGGTTATCCATTCAAGCTGGGAGGTCCAATACAATAATGCTGAAGAAGTCAACCAAAGTTCAAGAGCCACCTGCCCCAGGTTCAAAGGTTACTCTTGAGTACCAAGCAAAGGGTGATGATCCTCAGGCTGTATCCAAAAGAAAGAAATTGGAGTGGACTTTAGAGATCACCAGTAAAGTTCCTCCTAACTCCTCCCTTGCAATGTTGCATATTTCAGAGGATGTATTGAACCACCAGTGTATCTGCCGTCAAGCGGTCTGATGACTTAGTGAGTAGAAAATTCTTTTTTATTCTTTTTTTTTATGCATCCATTAGGATTGCCTATTACAAATATCCACTCATTATTTTAGTTATCAAGGAGCATGGATCTTGACGTTGAGCTTACTCAATCCTTGAATGAATGGAATAATAAATTTATGAAGGTAAAGTATCTTCAAGAAGAGTATAAGTAAAAGTATGACCATAAGACTAAGGAGATGAGAGTAGTAGAAGAACATTTGGTTGAGTGCAGAGCTGTGTTAGTGACCATGGTACTATTGCTTCTTTATAGAACTAACAAATAGAACGACATCATATTGACCTAGTGAATGTGCAAATGATGATTAACCATCTTCTAAGGACCAGCAGATCTCTAGAGAGAAGATAGTGGCCCTTGAAGCTGAAAATAAGGGATTTCAGAATCTTTGAGCTAAGAAGGATGCTACTCTATCTGGGATTGAATCTATATCAGGATCTATAAGAGTCGTCAAAGATTTTGAGAAGTCCATAATCTTCAAGACTATTATCGAGGATCACATTCAGGAGGCTCACAATCATATATATGATATGGAAGTGAAGGCTTTGGAGCAGCACTGCATTGATGAAGGATTTATTCGAGGCTTTTTGAAGGGAGTTTATTCGGTACAACATAAGGCTAGAGTTGAAGTTTTAATGCCCAATCAAGCTTCTGATGATTACCCTTCTGATTCAGATGAAGTTAATATTGAAAGTGAGCTGAGGAATGTCTTTTCCATTGATGATGAAATCATTGCTATTGTGTAGTGTTAATTTTCCACTAGTTATATCATATTATCTTCTTAGTGATTGTTATATGCGTTAGATGTTTATGTTGATATGTGTGATCCTTTTATGATATAAAAAGTGTTCTTGATGGTTTTTTTTTATTACAAGGTGGATGATGAAAATTATTTCAATGATCTCACCCAACCTAAGTGAATTTTTTTAATGTTTATCTAAGGAATTTGACCCATCCAAAGTTGTTAATAAAAGTATTATTAGATGCTTTATAACATGTTTGGAAGAGGTTAGATTGAACCCCCTGAGACTGATCATCATGTGATTGAGATGCAATAAAGAATGCATACCTCTAGAATTAAGGATTCAAATATTTAAGTGGCACCCACTTAGGATGTTTGACCTATATGAGGTTGTTAATCAAAGCATTGTTTGATGTCTTTTAACTTGTGTGGAAGAGGTCAAATTGAATCCCCCTGGGATTGATTGTCTAATGAAGGAGATGCAATAAGGATTTCGTATGTCTCAAATCAAGGATTTTAAGATTGAAATTCACAATGTGTGTGAAATTATTATTGTGATCTCACTTTAAGAAGGCAACAATATAAATAAATGAGCAAACAAAGTTAACTAAAATTCCTTGATATACCTCAGGGATACAGAGGTTATAATCAATATAGACAATACAAGGGATACATAACACTTAATATTGAAGATGTAAAATACCTAAAACAAGTGGTACTATTATATTCTACTAATAGTACTTGTAAAGGTTCTTGATATTCCATGTTTGAGCGAGGATCTTTCCCTCAGCATCCTTTAACTTGAAAGTCTCGGGCTTTACCATTGCTGCCACTAAGTAGGGACCATCACAGAGGGGAGAGAGTTTATTTCATTAAGGGCCTTTTTCTACTGCCTCGATACTGCATAGAACTAGTTCTTCAATCAATATACAATGAGGTTTCATCCTTCAATTGTAGTGACATACAATTCTTTGGTGGTATGCAACAGCTCTGCATTTTGCCACATCTTAAATTTGAGGAAGGAAATGTAAGTTATTTATGAGTTTCTATGCTAAAAAAAATATTGTAAGGGGTTTCTCCTATTAGAGTTTTAGTAGTGGTATGATAAGACTATAATACACTTGGGAGATCATCAGCCCATTGCCCCATAGCCGTTCCCAAACATATCTTCAATCATATCTAAAAGTTCTTAGATGACACTAGAAAGTGCTCTGATACCACTTGAAAGTTCGTTAGGGATGTTAGGCCCTATGAACTAGTTCCAAAGCTAATTAAGAAGAGAGAGGTGAATTGGTAAAGAGGAAACTATAATCAAACCACAAAACCAAAACCAATATCACCACAATAAAAAACCAAATGCAGAAATTAAATGCAGAAGTAATAAAGGAAAGAACACACCAGATTTATAGTGGTTCAGTCAAACCTTGACCTACATCCACTCCTTGGAGGCACCCTCCAAGTATTTCACTAAACTAAGTGTCTCTCCTTTAGCCCCCACAGCTAGTCGGAGAAGCCCTTACAAAATCACTTCCACCTTCCCTGGTGCGGCGGAGTTGCCGGGTCCTTTGACACCAAAGAGATCTTCTTCTTTAGTGAACTTCCCTCAAGAGAAGCCTTGAATCCAACGGTATTCAGGTGCGAGCTTGCCGGAGCAACTGTGTGGAACCCCCTCCACACTCCCTTGAGTCCCCCCTCATAGGATATTTTCCATCTCTCAAACTCCACCCTTTCCTCACTCCCTTTCAAGCTCTCTCTTCAACTTTTACCCAAAAGAATGAAGCTACAATGGCTGCCAAAGACACTTACAAAGTGTCATGTCATAACTTAAATAGAAAATATCAAAACAAGCTCATTAATGCAAGTTGCCGATATTATCGTCCAGGATTATACTAATACCGTCCTCTACGATCAGTGTAATTTAAGCCCAATCAGCCGGGATGATTTGAGATGATCAGAAGAAATTTATTCATATCGTCCTGGACGATAATATATCGACCTGGACGATCAGTACAAATTATGGAATATCATCCTCAACATCGCTCTGAAAAACAGTTGTCCGATGACCAATAGTCCAGCATATCAGCAAGGTCAATTTGGAGATCGTCCAGGACGATTTGATCGTGCAATCAAGTCATAATTGCTTTCCTTAAATTCCAGATAAATTTTGGAAAAAAATTTCTGGATCGTCCTGGATGATATTTTATAGTCCTGGCCGATCCACCTGGACGATGTCCAAAAATAAGTTATTCCTAAATAGATTTGGCAGCAGATTCTTTCTGTTTTGAGCCTATCATCCTGGCTGATACAAAATCGTCCAGGACGATATTTTTTACATAATGACGGTTGCTTTAATGAGGATGCCCTAATCAGGATTTTTGCTTTTGAACCGATTGTCCAGGCCGATATAAAATCATCCTGGACGATGTTACCAAAAATAGTAAACTCTAGGGAGTAGTCAGAAATCTTCCAAGTTATAATGCATTAGTAGCCACACCAAAAATAATAGACTCAAGAAAAGAAAAAGGGTACAAACTAACTCAGACCTAGTCTACCCAATCTTAAGCTGGTTCCAAATTGCAGTCTGATCGTGTGGACCTAAAATGTCAGAAGATAAGGCAGTCGTAGAGAAATAAAAGTGTTTTATATCATCAAAATCATAAACCACAGATCCGCAACAATCTCTCCCTTTTTGATAATGGCAAACATTTCAACTTGAATTTTCAAAAAAGTAAATACTCCTCCTAATCTCCCCCTCACAAGAATAACACTTTTTAAAAATAGAGGAGATAAAAATATTTTTTGTTATTTTTAATTTTTGAAAAAAAGATACAAATACGATAACAATAAAAAATTCAACAATATCTTCTCCCCCTTTGACATTATCAAAAAGAGAAGAAGAACGATTTTAAAAAAATAAAAATGATTCCTGATCTAGTGAACAAAACAAATATTCTTAAAATGAAAAAGTTACCTCTTGTTTTTAATCAAAAACTTAGTAGAATTGGATTGACAACGCATAGCCTAGAAAATGTTAGAAATTCAGAATTTGATAATTCAACCTCAAGTTCGTTAAAAAGGCTCAAAAACTTTTAATTCAATATCTAAATCAAGAAATAAATTAGAGAAAGAAATAATCATTTTTCAAAAACTATTTCCATAAAATATATCTAATAGAAAATCAATACACGAATTGTTGAATCAAGAATCAAGATTTTCAAACTCAAGTATCAAAAGTATCAAGGGTTTTCTTAAACTTTTAAGAAGTACAAGAATGTAAGCATTAAACTTTGTAGGCTCATTTTATGCCTCTTGACAATTGATTGACGCACTGCGCATCTTTTGATACAATTTGTGTATTCTATATTTTCAATTTGGCTTCTTTGCGCATCTTTTACTTTTGGCATCATTAGCCAATTTTTTAAAAATATGCTTCCTTTCTTAAATCTTAAAAACAAATATAAACCCACCCTATTGACAAAGCGAACTTCTTGATTAAGAAAATTTTGAGTTAGATTCAACAATTTGCAAAAGATTCCTATGCGATAAATAAAATGTATGGAGATAAAAAAAATTAGTTTCAAAAACCAATTTAAAAGATGAAAAAGATTTTAAATCAAAAGTAAAATAACCTCTTTTAGGAAACAGAGATTGAGAAAAAAAAAGAGTTTCATTCCTTTGACTGTTTTAGAGAAGTCAACCACAACTTACCAAAGTTTTTTAAGAAAAAATAGGAAGTAGATTTTTCATTTTTAGAAAAATGAATGTGTGTGTTGATCAGAGAAAAAATTTTACGAAATAAAAATTTCAAAGAATAAACAAAATAAGAACATAAAATAAAAACATAAAAACAAAAACACAACAAAAAAAGGCTTTTAACCATTATCTCTCTCCTGGTCCGATGCTTCAGAAACCAGATCTGCCCATGAGATTTTTTGCCTTTCATTATTTTTCCAGTTTAAATTTTACTTCGCCTTGCCCTTTTTTTTTGTAGGAAGAAATTTTAAATTAGGGCACTGATTTTTCATATGTCCAGATTTCCTGCATCGAAAGCAAATAATGTCAGAAGAAATATGGACATCCTTACCACTTTTACCTTTTTCCACTTTTGCTTATACTTTGGTGAGCTTTGTGATTTGCTTGACAAGTCATTGCATTTGTCACCAACTAAGCGATCTCTTTCTATATCTTCAAATTTTAGAACAATCATTTCACTTGCATCCAAAAGTCTTTGACCCAAACCTTGCTCGTAAGCAATGAGTGAGCCAATCAAATTATCAATAGAATATTCATTCAAATCTTTTGATTCACAAATAACAACAACTTTAGCATTAAATTTATCCAGTAGACAACGAAGAATTTTGTTAACTTTTTCAAAATTTAAAAATTCTTTTCTTAAGGCATGCAATGATGTTACAATTTGAATGAACCTGGTATACATGTCTAAAATTGTTTCAAAAGGTTTCATGGAAAATAGTTCAAAATCATGCATTAACATATTCAACTTGGATTGCTTGATTTCATTAGTGCCTTCGTATATGATGTGTAATTTTTTCCCAAACTTCATTACCAGTAGTGCAAGTTAATATTAACATAAAATCCATAGAATTTTAAGCACAGAAAAAACAATTTAAAGATTTTGTATTTAATTAAGCATTGAGTTGTTCTTCCCTATTCCATTGATTAAAAGGAATATCAGTTTTAACTCCATGAAAATTACAGGACGGTGATGAATAACTAATTAAAATCACATGCCACATGCGAAAATTAATTGATTGCAAGAAAGTAGTCATGCGAATTTTTCAAAAATCAAATGTAATATTTTCAAACAAAGGTGGTCTGGTGATTGAATAACCTTTCGCAATATTACGATTACTAAAATTAACTATGGATTAAAATTCAAAAGCTTTTAAAAACTTATTTTATGAAACCCACTCTGATACCACTTGAGAGTTCTCAAATGACACTAGAAAGTGCTCTGATACCACTTGAAAGTTCGTTAGGGATGTTAGGTCCTATGAACTAGTCCCAAAGCTAATTAAGAAGAGAGAGGTGAATTGGTAAAGAAGGAACTATAATCAAACCACAAAACCAAAACCAATATCACCACAATAAAAAACCAAATACGGAAATTAAATGCGGAAGTAATAAAGGAAAGAACACACCAGATTTATAGTGGTTCAGTTAAACCTTGACCTACAACCACTCCTTGGAGGCACCCTCCAAGTATTGCACTAAACTAAGTGTCTCTCCTTTAGCCCCCACAGCTAGGCGGAGAAGTTCTTACAAAATCACTTCCACCTTCCCAAGTGCGGCGGAGTCGCCGGGTCCTTTGACACCAAAGAGATCTTCTTCTTTATTGAACTTCCCTCAAGAGAAGCCTTGAATCCTACGGTATTCAGGTGCGAGCTTGCCGGAGCAACCGTCTGGAACCCCCTCCACACTCCCTTGAGTCCCCCCTCACAGGATCTTTTTCCTCTCTCAAACTTCACCCTTTCCTCACTCCCTTTCAAGCTCTCTCTTCAACTTTCCCCCCAAAAAATGAAGCTACAATGGCTGCCAAAGACACTTACAAAGTGTCATGTCATAGCTTAAATAGAAGATCTTAAAACAAGCTCATTAATGCAAGTTGCAGACATTATCATCCAGGATGATACTAATATCTTCCTGTACGATCAGTGTAATTTAAGCCCAATCAACCAGGACGATTTGAGACGATCAGAAGAAATTTATTCATATCGTCCAGGATGATAATATATCATTATGGACGATCAGTACAAATTATGGAATATAGTCCTCAACATTGCTCTAAAAAATAGCTGTCCGATGACCAATCGTCCTGCATATCGGCCAGGACGATTTGGCGATCGTCCAAGATGATTTGATCATTCAATCAAGTCATAATTACTTTTCTTAAATTCTAGGTAAATTTTGGAAAAATTGTCCTCGATCATCCTCGACGATATTTTATAGTCCTGGCCGATCCACCTAGACGATGTACAAAAATAAGTTATTTCTAAATAGATTTGGCGGCAGATTCTTTCTGTTTTGAGCCTATCGTCCTAGCCGATACAAAATCGTCCAGGAAGATATTTTTTGCATAATGACGGCTGCTTTAATGAGGATGACCTTATCAGGGTTTCTGCTTTTGAACCGATCGTCTAGGCCGATATAAAATCATCCCGGACGATGTTACCAAAATCAGTAAACTCTAGGGAGCAGTCAGAAATCTTCCAAGTTATAAAACATCAGGAGCCACACTAAAAACAATAGACTCAAGAAAGGAAAAAGGGTACAAACTAACTCAGACCTAGTCAACCCAATCTTGAGCTGGTTTTAAATTGCAGTCTGATCGTATGGACCTGAAATGTCAGAAGATAAGGTAGTCGTAGAGAAATAAAAGTGTTTGCTATCATCAAAATCATAAACCATATAACCGTAAAAATCTCTCCCTTTTTGATGATGGCAAACATTTCAACTTAAATTTTTAAAAAAGTAAATACTCATAATCTCCCCTTCACTAGAATAACACTTTTTAAAAATAGGGGAGATGAAAATATTTTTTTGTTATTTTTAATTTTTGAAAAAGAAGATACAAATACGATAACAGTAAAAAATTTAATAATACGTTCTCCCCCTTTGACATTATCAAAAAGAGAAGAGAAAAGATTTTAAAAAAATAAAAATGATTCATGATCTAGTGAACAAAATAAATATTCTTAAAATGAGAAAGATACCTCTTAATTTTAATAAAAAACTTAGTAGAATTTGATTGACAACGCATACCTTAGAAAAGATTAAAAATTTAGAATTTGATAATTCAACCTCAAGTTCATTAAAAAGGCTAAAAAACTTTTAATTCAATATCTAAATCAAGAAATAAATTAGAGAAAAAAATAATCATTTTTCAAAAACTCTTTCCATAAAATATATGTAATAGAAAATCAATGCACGAATTGTTGAATAAAGAATCAAGATTTTCAAACTCAAGTATCGAAAGTATCAAAGGTTTTCTTAAACTTTTAAGAAGTATAAGAATGTAAGCATTAAACTTTGTGGGCTCATTTTATGCCTCTTGACAATTGGTTGACGCACTGCGCATCTTTTGATACACTTTGTGTATTCTATATTTTCAATTTGGCGTCTTTGCGCATCTTTTCATTTTTGCATCATTGGCCAATTTTTTTTAATATGCTTCCTTTCTTAAATCTTAAAAACAAACGTAAACCCACCCTATTGACAAAGCGAACTTCTTGATTAAGAAAATTTTGAGTTAGATTCAACAATTTGCAAAAGATTTCTATGCGATAAATAAAATGTATGGAGATAAAAAAAATTAGTTTCAAAAACCAATTTAGAAGATGAAAAAGATTTTAAATCAAAAGTAAAATAACCTCTTTTAGGAAACAGAGATTGAGAGAAAAAAAAGAGTTTCATTCCTTTGATTGTTTTAGAGAAGTCAACCACAACTTACCAAAATTTTTTAAGAAAAAATAGGAAGTAGATTTTTCATTTTTAGAAAAGTGAATGTGTGTGTTGATCAGAGAAAAAATTTTACGAAATAAAAATTTCAAAGAATAAACAAAACAAAAACACAAAATTAAAACATTTCATTATTTTTCCAGTTTAAATTTTGCTTCGCCATGCTATTTTCTTTTGTATGAAGAAATTTTAAATTAGGGCACTGATTTTTCATATGTCCAGATTTCCTGCATCGAAAGAAAATAATGTTAGAAGAAGTATGGACATCCTTACCACTTTTACTTTTTTCCACTTTTGCTTATGCTTTGGTGAGCTTTGTGATTTGCTTGACAAGTCATTGCATTTATCACCAACTAAGCGATCTCTTTCTGTATCTTCAGCTTTTAGAACAATCATTTCACCTGCATCCAAAATTCTTTGACCCAAACCTTGCTCGTAAGCAATGAGTGAGCCAATCAAATTATCAATAGAATATTCATTCAAATCTTTTGATTCACAAATAACAAAAACTTTAGCAATAAATTTATCCAGTAGACAACGAAGAATTTTGTTAACTTTTTCAAAATTTGAAAATTCTTTTCCTAAGGCATGCAATGATGTTACAATTTGAATGAACCTGGTATACATGTCTAAAATTATTTCAAAAGATTTCATGAAAAATAGTTCAAAATCATGCATTAACATATTCAACTTGGATTACTTGATTTCATTAGTGCCTTCGTATATGGTGTGTAATTTTTCCCAAACTTCATTACCAGTAGTGCAAGTTAATATTAACATAAAATCCTAAGAATTTAAAGCACAGAAAAAATAATTTAAAGATTTTGTATTTAATTGAGCATTAAGTTGTTCTTCCCTGTTCCATTGATTAAAAAAATATCAGTTTTAACTCTATTAACAATACGGGACGATGATGAATAACTAGTTAAAATCATATGCCCCATGCAAAAATCAATTGATTGCAAGAAAGTAGTCATGCGAATTTTCCAAAAATCAAATATAATATTTTCAAACAAAGGTGGTCTGGTGATTGAATAACCTTCCGCAATATTACGATTACTAAAATTAGCTATGGATTAAAATTCAAAAGCTTTTAAAAACTTATTTTATGAAACCCGCTCTGATACCGCTTGAAAGTTCTCAGATGACACTAGAAAGTGCTCTGATACCACTTGAAAGTTCGTTAGGGATGTTAGGCCCTATGAACTAGTCCCAAAGCTAATTAATAAGAGAGAGGTGAATTGGAAAAGAAGGAACTATAATCAAACCACAAAACCAAAACCAATATCACCACAATAAAAAACCAAATACATAAATTAAATGCGGAAGTAATAAAGGAAAGAACACACCAGATTTATAGTGGTTCGGTTAAACCTTGACCTACATCCACTCCTTGGAGACACCCTCCAAGTATTGCACTAAACTAAATGTCTCTCCTTTAGCCCCCACAGCTAGGCGGAGAAGCCCTTACAAAATCACTTCCACCTTCCCCGGTGCGGCGGAGTCGCCGGGTCCTTTGACACCAAATAGATCTTCTTCTTTATTGAACTTCCCTCAAGAGAAGCCTTGAATCCAGCGGTATTCAGGTGCGAGCTTGCCGGAGCAACCGTGTGGAACCCCCTCCACACTCCCTTGAGTCCACCCTCACTGGATCTTTTTCCTCTCTCAAACTCCACCATTTCCTCACTCCCTTTCAAGCTCTCTCTTCAGCATTCCCCCAAAAGAACGAAGCTACAATAGTTGCCAAAGACACTTTTAAAGTGTCATGTCGTAGCTTAAATAGAAGATCTCAAAACAAGCTCATTAATGCAAGTTGCAGATATTATCGTCTAGGATGATACTAATATTGTCATGTACGATCAGTGTAATTTAAGCCCAATCAGCCGGGACGATTTAAGACGATCAGAAGAAATTTGTTCATATCGTCCATGATGTTAATATATCATTCTGGACGATCAGTATAAATTATGTAATATCGTCCTCAACATCGCTCTGAAAAATAGCTGTCCGATGACCAATCGTCCAGCATATCGGCCAGGACGATTTGGCGATCGTCTAGGATGATTTGATCGTGCAATCAAGTCATAATTGCTTTTCTTAAATTCCAGGTAAATTTAGAAAAATTGTCCTGGATCGTCCTCGATGATATTTTATAGTCTTAGCCATCCACCTGGACGATGTCCAAAAATAAGTTATTTTTAAATAGATTTGGCGGCAGATTCTTTCTGTTTTGAGCCTATCGTCCTGGCTGATACAAAATTGTTCAGGACGATATTTTTTGCATAATGAAGGCTGCTTTAATGAGGATGCCCTAATCAGGGTTTCTACTTTTGAGCCGATCGTCCAGGCCGATATAAAATCATCCCGAACGATGTTACCAAAAATAGTAAACTCTAGGGAGCAGTCAGAAATCTTCCAAGTTATAAAGCATTAGGAGCCACACTAAAAACAATAGACTCAAGAAAGGAAAAAGGGTACAAATTAACTCATACCTAGTCTACCCAATCTTGAGCTGGTTTTAAATTGCAGTCTGATCGTGTGGACCTGAAATGTCAGAAGATAAGGTAGTCGTAGAGAAATAAAAGTGTTTGCTATCATCAAAATCATAAACCACATAATCGCAAAAATCACTCCCTTTTTGATAATGGCAAACTTTTTAACTTAAATTTTCAAAAAAGTAAATACTCCTCCTAATCTCCCCCTTACTAGAATAACACTTTTTAAAAAAAGGGGGGATGAAAATATTTTTTGTTATTTTTAATTTTTGCAAAAAAAAGATATAAATACGATAACAGGAAATAATTCAATAATACATTCTCCCTCTTTGACATTATCAAAAAGAGAAGAGGAACGATTTAAAAAAAAAATAAAAACAATTCCTGATCTAGTGAACAAAATAAATATTCTTAAAATGAGAAAATTACCTCTTGGTTTTAATAAAAAACTTAGTAGAATTGGATTGACAATGCATAGCCCAAAAAGGTTAGAAATTCAGAATTTGATAATTCAACCTCAAGTTCATTAAAAAGGCTCAAAAACTTTTAATTCAATATCTAAATCAAGAAATAAATTAGAGAAAGAAATAATCATTTTTAAGAACTCTTTCCATAAAATACATCTAATAGAAAATCAATGCACGAATTGTTGAATCAAGAATCAATATTTTCAAACTCAAGTATCGAAAGTATGAAGAGTTTTCTTAAACTTTTAAGAAGTACAAGAATGATAAGCATTAAACTTTTTGGGCTCATTTTATGCCTCTAGACAATTGGTTGGCGCACTACGCATCTTTTGATACACTTTGTATATTTTATATTTTCAATTTGATATCTTTGCGCATCTTTTAGTTTTGACATCATTGACCAATTTTTTTTAATATACTTCATTTCTTAAATCTTAAAAACAAAAGTAAACCCACCCTATTGACAAAGCGAACTTCTTGATTAAGAAAATTTTAAGTTAGATTTAACAATTTGCAAAAGATTCCTATGCGATAAATAAAATGTATGGAGATAAAAAAATTAGTTTCAAAAACCAATTTAGAAGATGAAAAAGATTTTAAATCAAAAGTAAAATAAGCTCTTTTAGGAAACAGAGATTAAGAGAAAAAAGAGTTTTCTTCCTTTGACTGTTTTAGAGAAGTCAATCACAACTTACCAAAGTTTTTTAAGAAAAAATAAGAAGTAGATTTTTCATTTTTAGAAAAGTGAATGTATGTGTTGATCAGAGAAAAAAATTTACGAAATAAAAATTTCAAAGAATAAACAAAACAAAAATACATAATAAAAACATAAAAATAAAAAACACAAGAAAAAATGCTTTTAACCATTATCTCTCTCCTGGTCCGATGCTTCAGAAACCAGATCTGCCCATGAGATTTTTTGCCTTTCATTTTTTTCCTAGTTTAAATTTTGCTTCGGCTTGCCATTTTCTTTTGTAGAAAGAATTTTTAATTGAGGGCACTAATTTTTCATATGTCCAGACTTCCTGTATTGAAAGCAAATAACGTCAGAAGAAATATGGACATCCTTACCACTTTTACCTTTTTTCACTTTAGCTTATGCTTTGGTGAGCTTTGTGATTTGCTTAACAAGTCATTGCATTCGTCACCAACTAAGCGATATTTTTTTGTATCTTCAGCTTTTAGAACAATCATTTCACCTGCATCCAAAAGTCTTTGACCCAAACCTTGCTCGTAGGCAATGAGTGAGCTAATCAAATTATCAATAGAATATTAATTTAAATCTTTTGATTCTCAAATAACAACTTTAGCATTAAATTTATCCAGTAGACAACGAAGAATTTTGTTAACTTTTTTAAAATTTGAAAATTTTTTTCCTAAGGCATGCAATGATGTTATAATTTGAATGAACCTGGTATAAATGTCTAAAATTGTTTCAAAAGGTTTCATAGAAAATAGTTCAAAATCATGCTTTAACATATTCAACTTTGATTGCTTGATTTCATTAGTTCCTTCGTATATGGTGTGTAATTTTTTCCAAACTTCATTACCAGTAGTGCAAGTTGATATTAACATAAAATTCTCAGAATTTAAAGTACAGAAAAAATAATTTAAAGATTTTGCGTTGAGTTGTTCTTCCCTGTTCAATTTATTAAAAGGAATATCAGTTTTAACTCCATTAACAATACGGGACGGTGATGAATAACCAGTTAAAATCATATGCCACATGCGGAAATCAATTGATTGAAAGAAAGTAGTCATGCGAATTTTCCAAAAATCAAAAGGAATATTTTCAAATAAAGGTGGTCTAGTGATTAAATAACCTTCCGCAATATTATGATTACAAAAATTAGCCAAGGATTAAAATTCAAAAGCTTTTAAAAACTTATTTTATGAAACCCGCTCTAATACCACTTAAAAGTTCTCTGATGACACTAGAAAGTGCTCTGATACCACTTGAAAGCTCGTTAGGGATGTTAGGCCCTATGAACTAGTCCAAAAGCTAATTAAGAAGGGAGAGGTGAATTGGTAAAGAAGGAACTATAATCAAACCACAAAACCAAAACCAATATCACCATAATAAAAAACCAAATGCGAAAATTAAATACGGAAGTAATAAAGGAAAGAACACACAAGATTTATAGTGGTTCGGTCAAACCTTGACCTACATCCACTACTTGGAGGCACCCTCCAAGTATTGCACTAAACTAAGTGTCTCTCCTTTAGCCCCCACAGCTAGGCGGAGAAGCCTTACAAAATCACTTCCACCTTCCCCGGTGCGGCGGAGTCGCCGGGTCCTTTGACACCAAGGAGATCTTCTTCTTTATTAAACTTCCCTCAAGAGAAGCCTTGAATTTGACTGTATTCAGGTGCGAGTTTGCCAGAGCAATCGTGTGGAACCCCCTCCACACTTCCTTGAGTCCCCCCTCACAGGATCTTTTCCCTCTCCAAACTCCACCCTTTCCTCACTCCCATTCAGGCTCTCTCTTCAACTTTCCCCTAAAAGAATGAAGCTACAATGGCTGCCAAAGACACTTACAAAGTGTCATGTCATAGCTTAAATAGAAGATCTCAAAATAAGCTCATTAATGCAAGTTGCCGACATTATCGTCCAGGATGATACTAATATCGTTCTGTACGATCAGTGTAATTTAAGCCGAATCAGCCGAGACGATTTGAGACAATCAGAAGAAATTTATTCATATCGTCCAGGGTGATAATATATTGTCCTGGACGATAATATACGTTCCTGGATGATCAGTACAAATTATGGAATATCATCCTCAACATCGCTATGAAAAACACTTGTCCGATGACCAATCGTCTAGCATATGGCCCAGGACAATTTAATGATCGTCTAGGATGATTTGATCGTGCAATCAAGTCATAATTGCTTTCCTTAAATTCCAGATAAATTTTGAAAAAATTATCCTGGATCGTCCTCGATGATACTTTATAGTCCTGGCCGATCCACTTGGACGATGTCCAAAAATAAGTTATTCCTAAATAGATTTGGAGGCAGATTATTTCTATTTTGATCCTATCGTCATGGCCGATACAAAATCGTCCAGGACGATGTTTTTGCATAATGACGGTTGCTTTAGTGAGGATGCCCTAATCAGGGTTTCTGCTTTTGAACCGATCGTCCAGGACGTTATAAAATCATCCCGTACGATGTTACCAAAAATAGTAAACTCTAGGGAGCAGTCAGAAATCTTCCAAGTTATAAAGCATCGGGAGCCACACTAAAAATAATAGACTCAAGAAAGGAAAAAGGGTACAAACTAACTCAGACCTAGTCTACCCAATCTTGAGCGGGTTCCAAATTGCAGTCTGATCGTGTGGACCTGAAATGTCAGAAGATAATATAGTCGTAGAGAAATAAAAGTGTTTGCTATCATCAAAATCATAAACCACAGATCTGCAAAATCTTCCCCCTTTTTGATGATGGCAAATATTTCAACTTGAATTTTCAAAAAAGTAAATACTCCTAATTTCCCCCTCACTAGAATAACACTTTTAAAAATAGGGGAGATGAAAACATTTTTTTTATTATTTTTAATTTTTGAAAAAAAAGATACAAATACGATAACAGTAAAAATTCAACAATACGTTCTTCCCCTTTGACATTATCAAAAAGAGAAGAGGAACGATTTAAAAAAGGCTCAAAAACTTTTAATTTAATATCTAAATCAAGAAATAAATTAGAAAAAGAAACAATCATTTTTCAAAACCTCTTTTCATAAAATACATCAAATAGAAAATCAATGCACGAATTGTTGAATCAAGAATCAAGATTTTCAAACTCAAGTATCGAAAGTATGAAGAGTTTTCTTAAACTTTTAAGAAGTACAAGAATTGTAATCATTAAACTTTGTGGGCTCATTTTATGCCTCTTGACAATTGGTTGGCGCACTGCGCATCTTTTGATACACTTTGTGTATTTTATATTTTCAATTTGGCGTCTTTGCACATCTTTTAGTTTTGGCTTCATTGGCCAATTTTTTTTTTCATATGCTTCCTTTCTTAAATCTTAAAATAAAAGTAAACCCACCCTATTGACAAAGCAAACTTCTTGATTAAGAAAATTTTGAGTTAGATTCAACAATTTGCAAAAGATTCCTATGCGATAAATAAAATGTATGGAGATAAAAAAATTTAGTTTCAAAAAAAAATTTAGAAGATGAAAAAGATTTTAAATCAAAAGTAAAATAACCACTTTTAGGAAATAGAGAGTGAGAGAAAAAAAAGAGTTTCCTTCCTTTGACTGTTTTAGAGAAGTCAACCATAACTTACCAAAGTTTTTTAAGGAAAAAAAAGGAAGTAGATTTTTCATTTTTAGAAAAGTGAATGTGTGTGTTGATCAGAGAAAAAGTTTTATGAAACAAAATTTTCAAAGAATAAACAAAACAAAAACACAAAATAAAAACTTAAAAATAAAAACACAAAAAAATACTTTTAACAATTATCTCTCTCCTGGTCGATGCTTCAGAAACCAGATCTGCCCATGAGATTTTTTTCCTTTCATTATTTTCTCAGTTTAAATTTTTCTTCGCTTTGCCCTTTTCTTTTGTAGGAAGCATTTTTAAATTAGGGCACTGATTTTTCATATGTCCATACTTCCTACATCGAAAGCAAATAACTTCAGAAGAAATATGGACATCCTTACCACTTTTACCTTTATCCACTTTTTCTTATGCTTTGGTGAGATTTGTGGTTTGCTTGGTAAGACATTATATTCGTCACCAACTAAGCGATCTCTTTCTGTATCTTCAGCTTTTAGAACAATCGTTTCACCAGCATCCAAAAGTCTTTGACCCAAATCTTGCTCGTAGGCAATGAGTGAGATAATTAAATTATCAATATAATATTCATTCAAATCTTTTGATTCACAAATAGCAACAACTTTAGCATTAAATTTATCCAGTAAACAACGAAGAATTTTTTTAACTTTTTCAAAATTTGAAAATTCTTTTCCTAAGGCATGCAATGATGTTACAATTTGAATGAACCTGGTATACATGTCTAAAATTGTTTCAAAAGGTTTTATGGAAAATAGTTCAAAATCATGCATTAACATATTCAACTTGGATTGCTTGATTTCGTTAGTGCCTTCATATATGGTGTGTAATTTTTCCCAAACTTCATTACCAGTAGTGCACGTTGATATTAATATAAAATCCTCAAAATTTAAAGCACAGAAAAAACAATTTAAAGATTTTACATTTAATTGAGCATTAAGATGTTCTTCCCTATTCCATTGATTAAAAGGAATATCAGTTTTAACTCCATTAAAATTACAGGACGGTGATGAATAACCAGTTAAAATCATATGCCACATGCGAAAATCAATTGATTGCAAGAAAGTAGTAATGCAAATTTTCCAAAAATCAAAAGTAATATTTTAAAACAAAGGTGGTCTGGTGATTGAATAACCTTCCGCAATATTACGATTACTAAAAGTAGCCATGGATTAAAATTTAAAAGCTTTTAAAAACTTATTTTATGAAACCTGCTCTGATACAACTTGAAAGTTCTCAAATGATACTAGAAAGTGCTCTGATACCACTTAAAAGTTCGTTAGAGATGTTAGGCCCTATGAACTAGTCCCAAAGCTAATTATGAAGAGAGGTGAATTGGTAAAGAAGAAACTATAATCAAACCACAAAACCAAAACCAATATCACCACAATAAAAAACCAAATGCGGAAATTAAATACGGAAGTAATAAAAAAAAAGAGCACACCAGATTTATAGTGGTTCGGTCAAACCTTTAACTACATCCTCTCCTTGGAGGCACCCTCCAAGTATTGCACTAAACTAAGTGTCTCTCCTTTAGCCCCCATAGCTAGGCGGAGAAGCCCATAGAAAATCACTTCCACCTTCCCCAGTGCGGCGAAGTCGCCGGGTCCTTTGACATCAAAGAGATCTTCGTCTTTAGTGAACTTCCCTCAAGAGAAGCCTTGAATCCGACGGTATTCAGGTGTGAGCTTGTCGGAGCTACCGTGTGGAACCCCCTCCACACTCCCTTGAGTCCCACCTCACAGGATCTTTTCCCTCTCTCAAACTCCACCCTTTCTTCGCTCCCTTTCAAGCTCTCTCTTCAACTTTCCCCCAAAAGAAGCTACAATGGCTACCAAAGACACTTATAAAGTGTCAAGTTATAGCTTAAATAGAAGATCTCAAAACAAGCTCATTAATGCAAGTTGCCAACATTATTATCCAGGATGATACTAATATCGTCCTGTATGATCAGTGTAATTTAAGCCCAATTAGTCGGGATGATTTAAGACGATCAGAAGAAATTTATTCATATCATACAGGATGATAATATATCATACAGGATGATAATATATCATCCTGAACGATCAGTACAAATTATGGAATATCATCCTCAACATCGCTCTAAAAAATCGTTGTCCGATGACCAATCGTCTAGTATATCGGCCATGACGATTTGGCGATCGTCCAGGATGATTTGATCTTGCAATCAAGTCATAATTGCTTTCCTTAAATTCCAGAGAAATTTTAGAAAAGTTGTCCTGGATCGTCCTGGATGATATTTTATAGTCCTGGCCGATCCACCTGAACGATATCCAAAAATAAGTAATTCCTAATTAGATTTGGCGTCAGTTTCATTCTATTTTGAGCCTATCATCCTGGCCGATACAAAATTATCCAGGACGATGTTTTTTACATAATGATGACTGCTTTAATGAGATGCCCTAATCAGGGTTTCTACTGTTGAATAGATCTCCAGGCCGATATAAAACGTCCCGGACAATGTTACCAAAAACAGTAAACTCTAGGGAGCAGTTAGAAATCTTCCAGTTATAAAGCATCAGGAGCCACACCAAAAATAATAGACTCAAGAAAGGGAAATGGGTACAAACTAACTCAGACCTAGTCTACCCAATCTTGAGCTGGTTCCAAATTGTAGTCTGATCATGTGGACCTGAAATATCAGAAGATAAGGTAGTCATAGAGAAATAAAAGTGTTTGCTATCATCAAAATCATAAACCACAGATCCGCAATAATATCAGTATAGTTTGATTTATGACTTTTATTTATCCATTTACCTGAGGATGGGCCATGAATGTATGCACTAATTGAATATGAAGAACTTTGTAAAATATCATAAAGATCTTTTTAGTGAATTAAATTCCATTATCAATGATAATTTTTCCTAAAATTCCAAAGCGACAGATTATATTCTTCCACAAGAATTATTTGGCATTGGCTTCAAAAATCTTTACCAGAGGTTTTTCCTCTACCCATTTGGTGAAGTAATCTACAGGTAGGATAATGAAATTTCATTATCTGATGGCTATAGGGAAGGATCCCATTATGTCAATCCCCATTAAGGAAAATTCCAAGGACTTTGTAATGATGAAAGTTTTATGCAAGAAGAAAGTATGAGATTGGAATGTAGTTGGTAGCTATATAAATTCTAGAGCATCATGCTTCATTGTGGGCTACTAAAACCCATATATTATTATTTTATGGGCTAATGCAAATGCTCTCCACATATACCTAAATGAATTTCTCAAAATGCATAGTCAGCTTTTGAAAGTGGTAGTCACTTTAGGTACAATCTCGTGAAGGTTCATTTATATAACTCTCCACCAATAATAATGAAGTTTATTGCTTTCCTCTGAAGTCACATTGTAGTTATTGGATCTTCAGGGATTACACCTTCTTGTAAAAAAGATAAGATGGGATGAATCCAAGAAGACTCTCTTGGTTCATCGATCTATTGTATAGCCCACAGACCTTAGATACTCATGAAGTAAATTTCCTTGATATACTTTCTATTGAAGATGTCACTAATTATGGATGTAAAAAGTTTGGAGAGAGCATTTGCTCATGTATTCTACTCTTGAAGGACATGAATGATTTGATGATATTCTATATGGGTCAAAAGTGAGTTCATTAACTTGCAGTAGTGGGCTAGCAGTGGGTTATGGGCATCAAATCCCCCTCTACCTAAGATGCGACCAATTGGGAATCAGTGTGGACCCCCAAGTTTATATTTTTTAGTCTATTGCTAGCCTTAATATGGCAATATGGTCGCATATTCAACAATGTTATTTGTTGTAGGCAGCTTCAATCGAAGTTTATATTTAAGGGTAGTTTATTTTGGGGAGATCAATAAGATTCTTGCACAGACACCAGAACTTCTAGAAGCCCCATCAACATATAAGGTCAAACATGAGGAAGAAGGAGAAGTATCTTGTGGTTCATTAGAGAATGGAATGGTGCACTCGACCACAAAATTTTTTAGTACCTGAGACTTAATACCAGGCCTAGATAAATACTGGATGTCAAATTTTCCTAGCTCCACCGACCATTTAATTAATCTTTAAGATGCCTCAAGATTTTGGAGATATTTTTCAAAGGTAGATTATATAGATCCCAATTGTGTGGGCCTGAAAATATGTACGTAACTTTCTGGCTGAGTAAACTAACATCAATACTATTTTATTTACCAGTGGATAATATCCTTCTATTTTAGATAATATTTTATTGATATAATAGATAAGATGTTGTACATTATTCTCTTCTAAAATAAAGACAGAAATAATAGTATATATAGAAATAGCTAGATACAAGTATATTTTTTCTCCTTGTATTGGTTTAAAAAGTAATGATGGAGATGAAAAATACTTTTATAGCTATTTGAAGGCTTCTTGATATTCATTAGTCCATTGGAATTATGAGCTATGAGTTCCTCTAAGTATCTTTAAGAAGGGTAGATATTTATCCCCTAAGCGGACTAAGAAATGAGATAGCGTTATAATCCTTCCACAGTCTTTAGACTTCCTTGATATTCCTCGGGGGCACCATATCTCATATCGCCCTAATCTTCTCAAGATTTGCCTCAATCATGTGGTGGTTAATTATAAACCCTAGAAATTTTCTGAAGGCTGCTCCGAATGCACACTTTGAGGAATTGAGATGAATGTTATAGGATTGAAGAAGATAGAAACATTATTCCAAGTTAAAGATATGTCATGATTTTTCAAGACTTTTTACCAGCAGATCATCCATATATACCTCTATTGTATGCCCTATAAGGACTTTAAATGCCTTATTCTTGAGGCATTGATATATTGCTCTAGCATTCTTGAGTCTGAATGATATGGTCTGATAGCAGTATAGTCCTTTATCAGTCTAAAACTTAATTGGTTCCTCGTCTATGATATCCATCTTTATCTGGTTGTATCTAGAGTAGACATCTATAAAGATTAGTATTTAGTGCCCAGACGTGTCATCGACTTGTTGGTCAATATGAGAGAGTGAAAAGCCATCCTTCAAATAAGCTTTATTGAGGTATGTGTAGTCAACGCACATCCTCCAACCTCCACTATCTTTCTTAACCATGAAAACATTTGTTAACCATGCAAGATAGTGTTCCTCCCATATAAATCTAGCTTCTATTTGTTTATCAACTTCCTTCTCGATTGCTTGTTGGTAATCTGGTATAAAATTCTATTTCTTTTGGATGACTAGCTTCCACATCGGGTTGATATTAAGGGAGTGCATGATTACTTCAGGGTTGATTTCAAGTATATTGGTTGGAGTCCACGAAAAAACATCTTAGTTCATACATAAAAAAATATGTGTATATTTTATTCTTTTCATCTAAAAGAAGAGATCCTATTTCATAATAGAGAGATACATGCAAGGTCCTCCAAGGGGAAGCCAATTGAGGAATTTCCTCATCATAGAGATCAAAATTCTTGATTCTTAGGGTAACTGATGGGTATGGTCGTACTTGCCAAAGATAGTAGGAATGTGCTACTTATTGATCTCCACGTAATATACCTACCCCTATCGGGGTAAGAAACATCAATTTAAGGTTAGGGATAGAGGCAATAATCATAAATATCTATTGGAGTGGCCTTCCAATAATAGCATTATAAGCCAATTCTAACTTTTCTACAATGAACTGGATAAAATGTGTAGCGTGTCAAAGAAATTATCCATGTATGACTATGAGATTGATTGTTCCTTCCACCATATAGGTCAATTACTAAACCCATATAATAGACGTATAATAGGTTGGAGTTTCTCTCTGGCTAGGCCCATATTAAGAAAAGTGGAGTAAAATAGAACATCCCCTGAGCTCCCATTATCGACCAAGATTCTCTTGATGTTATAGCACAGGCCACCAATTCACATACTAATCATAAGTGGGTCTTGATAAGGGCTCTTTATTCCCTCTAAATTAGACTCATCGAAGCAATATAGTGATCAGTGAGGGACTTCTTTTATTTTGGCTCCTTGCTTGCTATAATTTAGACTTGATTGGGCAATGATGGACCCTCAATAATGGTTTCAATTTCACCAACCATTTAGAAATTATTTAATAATTACCTTTGCTAATTACATTGCTCCCTAGTAGGACCAGCCTCATCACAAGCATGTGGGTTTTGGATGAAATGTAACAGATATCCTTATCAGATTAATCTCTCAATTTCATCCTTTAGTTATTTGTAAACTTTAGTAGTGTGTCCACGGTTACAGTGGAAGTGACAGTATTGTTCCTAATTTCTCACATTGGGCTTCAAAGGATTTGGCCACTTCACATTCTTCTAATCTCAGATAGCCATCAATATATTTTCTTGAGATATGTTAAGTGGCGTATACTCCTTTTCTTGATGTGGCTCTCATCGAAACTAAGAGGGTTGCGTGGGAAAGTTATAATTTCCTTGCTATTTTCACTATGAGGATGGATTATCCATCCATGATGCACTTTTTCACTTTTTATGTGTTTACTCAAACTACTTTCTATGAATATTAATAACTTCATAAACAAAGATTTATGACTCCATATAATGAATCAGATCATAAAATGATTAAACCTTGTCTAACACGTGTGCTGAGTAAAAGCGGCTAGGATGAAGCCCTCCAAGGAAAACTCCTCTAAGTAATTCGGGATCCACCCCCAGAATTTGATGAGCCTCAGTAGAAATTTTTTGAAAGTATTCTTTGCCGGACTCACCTTCACTCTAGTGAATTCCTAAGAGGTGGGAAGAATCTTTAACCATTATTTGATTGATAATAAATCATTCAATGAAAACATTGGCCAATTTGAAAAAAATGGGAATGGTTCTGGCTAAAATTGAATAGAACCATGTTTGAGCTTGTCCTTTGAGGGTGACAGGAAAAACATAGAAGATAACTGCTTTTGAGGCTCGCTGTATATGCATGATGGTTTTATAGTGATCGATGCTCATATGGGTCGGATGTCCCATCATATAAATTGATGCTCGATAGTTTGAATCCTACCAGAAAGGGCATTAAAGAATGGCTTCAATTAGGGGTAATGACTCCTAGAAGTCGCACTAATGCGGATATTATCATACACCTCCCACGGGGAAGTCTTCGCTAACAAATCTTCATAGTTCATGCCGTAGGACATTGCGAGGGAGCTCAGCAATGTATGTTTGGGCTAAATCCTTGAGGGCATCTAGAGGATTATAAGACTGTCGACTTGTGTGTAAAGGATGGTTAGAGGTTGTTATGCTAGAAAGTTCTTTATCTTGATGTGATGGAGGATGCATCCTTAATTGGTGAAGATGGATATCTACATGAAGACATTTAAATTGAACACCCTCAGCTATTAGTGGATCTTGAGAGAGAAAAATCTCTTCTAGTGGTGTTAGCATCGGTTGCTGAGTCTCTCCTAGGAGTTGAAGGATATCATTTTAAGATTCCTTCATCTTTCAAATGTTATCTTCCAGGGATGCTCCTGATGTCCCTTCTCCGGTAGGGGTAATCTTACCAGGGTCAAAAAGGTAGACGCCTAGCATCCTTGACATAGACTAATTCCTGAATTGTTGTGAGCTAGAGAAAGAGACTCCCAAACTATTATGGCTACGTCTGTTTGCAACCAGTTTTTAGAATGGTAGGATTGAGTTCCCACAAGCATCGCCAAACTATTGTGGTCTAGAATATACGCAGCGATATAATTAGGTCTTTATATCTTAGCATTATACAAATATCTAGCACACATATATATAACATAAGATTTTTTATGTGGAAAACCCTAAAAAGGGAAAAAACCATCGGGTCATGCCCAGTTGAAATGATTCCACTTATGTTTAAATAAATTATAGTTGATTGAAATCATCCTTGAGGGTGATCATATTACAATAATAAACCATATGGTTAAAATCTAGTGACAAATAGAGGTTAGGCGTAAATCCGTCGACGATTGGTCGGGGGGAAGTCCGGAGTTAGTTGGTGGTCTGGTGGAACTCTGGCATCAGGATTTAGAATTGTTTCTTAAATCTTTCAATCTTAATTTTAGGGATGTGTGCTAAGAAATGGGATAAATATGAATGTGTAGTTAAAATTACTATGAGAAATGAAATGCCCTTAAATTATGCATCGGTGGTTAAAATTTTTTATGTTTGGGGAAGGATTTTATGGGTCCCTTTGTGTAATCTCATGGGTGTGAGTATATCTTGATTGTTGTATATTATATCTCCAAATGGATTGAAGGAGTCACAACCCCCAGAACTGATGATCAGGTACTGCTTAATGATGGGAGGGTCACTTTTGTAATAAAAGATTGGAAGCATTAATCTCCAAAGTTGGCATTCAGCATTAGATTTCCACTGCTTATAACCCCAAGACTAGTGGCCAAGCATAAATCTATAATTGGGAGATAAAAAGGATCTTAAAAAAGTATGTAAGTTCAAATAAAAATGACTGAGCATTGAAGTTAGAAGATGCATTATGGGCTTATAAGGCAGCGTTTAAAGTACCAATAGGAATGTCTCCCTATCATTTAATGCTTTGGAAAAGCTTGTCACTTATATTTGGAGCTAGATAATAAGGCATATTGGGAGGTAAAAGAATTAAAATACAATCTAGCTAAATAAAAAATATTAATCAAGTTGAATGAAATGGAAAAGTTTAGATGTGAAGCATTCAAAAATGTTAGATTATACAAAGAGCAATTGAAAAAGTGGCATGATCAAAATCATCTTAAGAAAGAATTTACACTTTGATAAGAATTTTTTTATTCAATTCTTGCTTGAAATTATTTTTAGGAAAGCTTAAGTCTAGGTGGTCAGGACAATTCACTATAGTTAGAGTATTTTATTATGGAGCTATAGAAATTAGGGATAATAAGACCTCTCAAATTTTTAAGAATAATAGCCAAAGGTTGAAACCCTGCTTAGGAGGGAATATAGACCATTTAAGGGGTACTATTAAGTTAGCTTATCCTAAATAAAAAATCATTGTAGAGTCTGGAAAAATACTGAAAAACATAGCATTGTTCGAGAGGTAACTCAATTATGTTATATGTTTTTATTTGTATTTTATTAGTTTCATTTTAGGCATGTCAAGAAGATAGTTTTTTAATTGTTGATTTAGTGGATATTTTGGTTTAACAGTCATTTTGAGTTGCTTTATTTTAGGTTAATGTTGAACAGTGATATTTTATGTGGTAGTAAACTATTTAGTAAATTTTCCTACATGCATAAATTATTTGAATACTCTTCTGGCTTATTACAATTGAACTTAATGATTTTTCATTTAATTACTATTGAAAATTTCAAATTATATTAATTAAAAAAAAAATATTACACTTTCATTAATCCATTGAATACCTAACGGAAAATAATTAAAATCAAAGTAGTTTTAACAACAACTAATAAAAATTATTTAAGTTATACTAAATTGAACATCTGCAACACTTAAATACACTTGACTACAAATTTTGGGTATGTTTAATTAAATTTAGTGGAAAGGTAACACTCAAGCTATTTCTTAAATTCAACATCAACTAAGTATGACATTGTGAATCGTTATCCTTAAGTAAATCAAAATTAGGTTACTTGAAGGGAGAAAGTAATAAGGAATTCAACATCATTACAAAAGTAAAAGTTAAGGGAAAAAATGAAATAAAATGAGTATCAGGATATCAAAATTTGGTACAAAAGTCTAACTCTACTTAAAAAAAGACTTACAATTAAAATTCATAAGGGAAAGTGTAAGCATTCTAATACATATTGATATTGGAAACTTAATTGAAAGGTTAACTAAAGTATGAAGTTTTCCTAAATGATAAGACATTCAACCTAACTAAGTAGTCAACAATTGCACATATAAATGTAGAAAATGAGCTTAGTATAAATATTAATGAAAAATGGTTAATTATAATGTTTGTTAATGATTGCTTTAATTGAGATTATCAACCTTTGGTATATTACAATTAGCATCATGAAGTGAAGTATTATTTCTCTTTTAATCATTATAGCATGCAATTTCACAAAGAGAAAATCATATAATCATAAGTACAAAAGAATTTCATAAGGATAAGTAATAGCTTAAGCTGGGGAGAATTTGTTAAGTAAATATTATGTAAATATTTTGTGTATAAATTCTCATAAAAAATATTTATATAAGTTGATTTTGTACAGGAAAGTTCAAGAAAAGGCCAAAAAATAGGAATTTAGCTTTAGTGCCTTGGTGCCTATTCACTATAAGTTGCAGTATTGAGTCTAGTGAATAGGTTGTTAAACCTAAGTTAATGTCCCAAGGCTACCAAGAGGGGGGGGGGGGGGGTGAATTGGTATTTTTTAAAAACTTAACCCTCTTTGAATTTTGTTGAACTGAAATTAATTTTTAATGAAATTTTTTATTAGAAAATTTTTTCAACCACAGAGTTTTTAAACAAAGAAAAATGCGAAAAAACAGTAAAGAAAAGACACAACGATTATAGTGGTTCGGTCTAAACCAACCTACATCCACTCCCCAGAGGCACCCTCTGAGTATTACACTATATACCAATAATGTCTCTCCTTTTGCACCCACAGCAAGGCAAGAAGCCTTTACAACACTCTTTTTCACCACACCCGATGCGGCAGAGAACCGTAGTCCTTTTACATAATCCCCAGTATTGGCAGAGAACCGTCCGTCCTTTCACGACTCTCCTAATGTGGGAAGAGAACCCTTCGTCCTTTCACACTCTCCTGAGTGGGGTAGAGAACCCTCGTCCTTTCACACTCTCTATTATGGGCAGAGAACCCTCGGCTATTCACACTCTCCAAGTGTTGGCAGAGAACTGAATCTTCTTGACAGATCTTCTCACAAGAAATCTAGAAGGAAGAAAGAAAAGAGTGAAGTAATCCCAATTCACAAGTAGAGATTTGTTACCTTTAAACACCAAGTGAAGCCTTCACGCTCCAGTGGTTAGGAATCCTCCTTGAATCTCTCTCACACCTCTCTCCTTGACTTTTCTTTCAATAGGCCATGAAGATCAAAATGGAAAAAAGATTGGGTGGGCAGTCAAGTTTGACTATTATACAAAAGATAAAAAAAAACTGCCCAAAACATGCAAGTATTCAATTATGTACGCAGTGGATCGTCCCGTACGATCGTGGATCATCCTGGACGATTTTACTTAAATGGTCAGAAACGAACCTTATGTATATTGATACGAATTATTTTCCTACAACACTAACGTCCCGTATTGAACCAAGTGTTGACCTCATTTTGTATGAGGTCACTCTTGATTCCATCCTGAGTCCTAGATCCTAGGATCTTCCTAGCTCTTAGCCCTTAGGCCAACGTCCGATCTTAAAAATTCATCCAAAACCAGAATCCTTAGGCTAAAGACTTAGGTTCTAAAGCCCCTTTTAGGTGATTTTTCCATCACCTTGAATCCTGTCAATTGGCATCTAATTCAGAGTCTGTCAATTCTATATTGATGCGACATACCTATAGGGCCAACCCTCCAAATTTGAACTCATTTGGAGGACTTTAACACCATAAACTAAATCCAATTTCAATGATTGCAAAACCTTCAAATATTTACAGTCCATGCCACTAGACCTATCACCTAGTGAAATTTGACCTTGGACCACCCCCTCCAAATCTTTTGATCTCTCTCAGGACCATGATATTGACTTTTTAAGAAATAATCCACATCTTTCTAGAATCAATTTGACCCAAAATTGACTCAGGGCCAAAATGACCAAAATGCCCTTTAAGGGAATTTTTGGACTTTTGACCTAGACTTGACCTGATTTGATTATCAATCTTTGAAACCTTTCTAAATGTTTTCAAATAATTTTTGGGACTTATTGGACCCAATTCCAAATCTTGGGTCAACTTTGTTGACCAAGTGAACCTATGTTGACAAAAGTACCCCTTAAAGCTTTAAATGGGTTATTCTAACCCATTCGATCAAATCAAAACCCCTTAAGCTTTCAAACCCATCTCAAAACTTGAGTCAAATCCATTCAAACTTATTTGAAGCCAAGTCACCTTGATTTTACATGGTCAAAGCTATGGTCAAAGCCATGTTTTGAATACACCTTTCCACTCAATTGATAAGCCTCATATAAGGTCTAATATTTGACTCAAGATTGAATCCACTTCACTCATGTTCACTCGATGATTTAAAAACCTTTGATTCCACATCATTTAACATCTTAAATATCCCTTGGTATGATATGAGTAAATCCATGATCATTTTGACCAAGTCAACACCTTTAGACTTGGTCAAACTAGATTAAACTTCATTCCTTTCCTTCAAGCCTCATCCTAGGCATCAAACCCTCTTCAACCTTTCATTCCAGCAGCTTATAACTCTCTCCATGCCACCTCATTAACCAATGTGGCATTTTGACTAGTCAAAGTGGTCAAACCTACTTAATGAGTGGCTTTATCACCTTGGTAAGCCAAGCCCACTTGATAACTCAAGTCTTATGCATAACGATGGCTGGAGAGGACATTTGATATCACCCAATATCTTCCCTTTATCAAGATTAGGATGGTAATCATGAGAAGGGGTGGAGAGAACTTCACTCTTCACTCAAAACTTTGTCTTACCCTCCTACTTTCCAAAAACTTCAATCCTAGCAGTCCTAAACGTTCCTCAATGCATGAAAAAGCTTCCCCCCTATAACTAAGCTTCTCCAGCCATTAGAGTGGGGGTTGCTTGAGCTAGAAACCCAAACTAAGAAGAGATAGAGTGAAAGGGAGAGAAAATGATATTCCTATAGCAGTTTTTGATCTAGCCACCAAACATTCTTGGGCCCTTCAGTAAAGTTGAATAGGATATCAAGAGCTTTCCAACGAGCTTAAGTACATCAAAATCCGTCCACAGGATTGTAAGATATCACAACTTTTCTCTAAAACTTTGACTTGAAACTGTAGCAAATCTACAACACATGAAGCCTCCAAACTTCAGGTGTTGGAATATTATATTTCCCTAAAGCTACGTTTCAAATTTCATTAAATTTTGTTGAGTATTTTGGGAAATATGGACATTTAAAGTTTTTTATTTAAATGAACTGCGGAAGATCTGGACCGTCCGATCAAAGATGGACGGCCCAGATCTGGGCATACCGCGTGAATCCTTCCTCAAGGGTTGAACGCGGGTCATCCTAAGGTCCAGGTGCGTGACGTGGCGAAATCCTTGTCGTCCATCTATGCGATGGCCAATTTGACCAAATTTGGTCAAAAATAACTAAAAAAAATGTCCATATCTTCTAAAATTCATAGAAAATTGAATTTTCCACCAAATTGGACATTCTTGGGCTCGTTGGAAAGATATTTTAATGTAGTATTTAATGAAATTCAATTTTCCTAATTTTCTTACAATCCAGGGATCAAATTAATCTCAAATTTTGGTGGAATGTTCTTGAGCATCTTAGGCACATTATTTGATTTTTCTAGGATCAGATGCTCTTTAATTTTCTGTGATGTAAATTTTCAAGGTAAAAGGTTCATTTTGGACCCTAAAATTTGAAAATTTGTAACTCTTTAGATACTTATTATTTTTCTGCGAAAGTTTTTTGATATGCATGTATGTGTACTAGGTTTAGACACACCAAATTTCATGCCCATTTGAACAGTAGGGACACTTAAGGAAAATAATTAAGGAAATGTCTAGAAAACTTAGAAAACTTCTAGGGAACTATACACACACCCAATAGGGGTGAAACTCCAACACATTAAACTTAGTGACATTTTAAACCATAGGTTTAAATTTTACTGAGTCTGGAACTCATTAGGTTAGAAAATTATCTTTCTCAAAATTCAGGCCATTTAAGGACTTGAAAAATTTAAAAAAATTTAATAAATCAAATTTTAATCCAAAAACTACAAATAATACCTTAAATTGTCCATAACATAATTATCTACCTAAAAGAAATAAAATCTCTTTGACTGGACCTTTAATTTAACTTTAATTGAATTTCTAATGAAAAATAATAATTAATTAATTTAATTAATTAAAAAATATTAAAAAATCCCAAATAATTTCCAAATTACTAAAAACATTCCCATGGGTCATACCTGACCTTTGGGAATGATTACATGCAGTTTGGAATGAGTTTGGGTCAAAATAATCAAAACCTTCTTAATTAAGGAATTTTAAAATTCAAATAATTAAGAAAACTTTAAAAATTCATAACTAATTATAGAAAATTCCAAATCAGTCAAAATCAATGGAACCTTCACCCAGCGGGTTCCACCGTTGGATCTGAGCGTTTCCACCCCCCTGAATCCTCCCTGTGAAATTCGTCGAAGATTCCCCGGCGTGAATCGCTCGGATCACGCCGGAGAAGGTTCACCGGCTTCGGTAAGGCGAGGTTTGAAAGACGTTAATCTCTGCCGTTGATTTCGAGTCAACGGCTCGGATTATTTCCCGCGTCCCGGAGCGCTGTTTAATCCCACGTTCGATCCTCCCATCCGACGGCTGTGGTTACTCCGCCGTACAGTTAGCGCCAACATTGTCGTGGCGAATCATCGCGCGGCCGCGTGGGTAAACGGTCACTGACTGTGTATTGCCGATTAATTAAATCAGAATTTCAAGGGAACTTCTCAAAAATCCATAACTCCCTGCCACTTGTCCAAATTAGGTGGTATCTTTAGGCTATTGGAAAAGGTCTCAGGAGAACACAAAAGCCCTATGAGTTCCAGACCCTCCTGGTAGGTCAATCTTAGGTTTAATTCATTTGGAGTTTTATGAATTTTCTTTAATTTACTGTTTTAAATGCATGGTCCCACCAGGTGCTGAATTTGGGGAGATTGAAATTGGACATGTTTTTGACATGTCCAAATATTTATCTCCCTGTTTATGTTGTTCAAGGGCATTTTACCTAATTTTTAAGTTTAAGGTCATGGTTTACCCTTAATTCAAAAAAAGGAATACTGGACCTATCCAATGGATTTAGGATGTGATTGTGTGGTCTGTGGCTGATGATGTTTAGGATAAGGAGTGTAGCAGCCACTAATTTTGCCGCCAATCCAATGCCTAGGATAGATCTATAGTGATTTGAAGGTGAACGTTAGAGCTCAACCTTAGGTGGTTTAGTTTTAACCACCTTAGAGTACTCCTTTTGAGCCCAAATTTCTGTGGATTTAGGCCTTATGGAATCAGTGATACCTTTGTTTAAATTTCATCACATTTGGGTTCATTTTGGTTTCCCAGTATGGAGCCACAAATAATTCCCCTTAGAAAATCCCTTTAGCTTTAATAAAATTCTAATAAATTGATTAATTCTTTAAAAATTCCCCAAAATACCCTAACTTAACCTCAAATCATCCCTCAATCAGTGGATTGGAATCCTTTAATTGATATTCAAACATATTCTAATCTAATTTTAAGCTAAAATCATTTTAATCAAATTTAATTAATTAAAAGTTTTAAAAAGTCACAAAAAATAATTTAAACACTTGCTGAATCTCTCCTTAGTATTCATTTGATCTTTGGAGTTGACTCAAGAACGTTTAAACTTATTTGGTTCAAAATCACTTAAAATGGCTCTTAATTGAAACAATTTAATAATTCCAATAAATACCCAACTTCCAAAATTGCATACTAATTATAGAAAATTCTAAATCATCAAACTCAGTGGCTAATGACTCTAATTAAAATCTAGTATTTCAAAAAATCAAACCCCTCAAATCTGGTCAAAGTCAAAGTCACATTTTGGTCAACTCTAGGTCAAAAACGGGTTAAAACTTCTAAAAATCATAACTTTTGATAGAAAACTCCAATTGAATGTACACGTCAACAACTCATAATTAGGTCTATATTTATTAAAATCTGAAACCTTAAGATTAACTTAATTTTAAAATCAATTTTGACCCTTAGTTAGATCATCCGGATATCTCTTAAAATCTATTAACTCCCAATTCCAGATTTCTTAATAGGTGAATAAAATTCTCAACCAACCATTAAAATCAGTAACCAACTCCCTTTAATATAATCCACTCCTTTAATCTCAACAATTTAATAACTTAATCAACCCCGATTGCTCTGGTAACCCAGGCCTACGAGGCTATTAGCTTAGCCCAAGGAAGGTGAAATAAACTTCACGCCTCGGTGTGAAACAAAGGTGTAATCAATTAACTTTTAAAATAGTTAATTAAAAATTCTTAATTTATTAATAACTTAAATCTTACATTAATCCCTTTAACTTAACAAACCAGACTTTTAGACAACTCAACTAATACCCACTTTAGGACTACCCCAGCCACACGTACCTTTTACACACTTTAGATGATGTGCTAGGACAACCAACTCTAGATCTAGGTTAGGCGGTTTTACTTTACTGCTGGTGTGCCGGATTTTTCGTAGTTTTCACTGACAGTTGTGATGAAATTGTTTGCTGTGTCTGCTACTTTTCTGCACTCTGTGGATGGATTGATGTTGGACGACTGATTACCCTTAGGTTAGGTACGATCTGGATGTTGACACAGTTTTCTGCAGGTGGCCACGCTCATGCAGGGCAATATAAAAAGGGGGCAAATAAAAAAAATGCATAAATATTATAAACTCTTTGCACAGGCTTCAGCTGCTAAAGCCCCAAATCATAAAGAGCGTGGCCAGTGTGTTACTTTCTTTTCTGCTCATATACAACTGCTGGGAATAACTGCTTTTTTATATATTAATTGCTTAGGATAAACCCTGCAGGTGAGTCTAGATTTTTATTTTGAATTAATGTAATTTGTGTAAGTGTCAAGTGTTGTGAAAGTATATTTGAGTTGGGATATATAGTCCAAAGTTGGTTCCAAGAGGAAAGGATACCCTTTGGGGAAACTCCTTTTTCATTTGGAAATCAACATTTGGATCATACTTCTCCTTACCCAAAGAGGAAAGAGTGGCCTTCCCCCTTAAAGGGAAGTGCCCTCTTATCCATTTGGGTAATCCCTAGAGATTCCAAGAAGATTGAAGAAAAGGAGTCCAAAGAAGAACAGATGAAGATTAAGATTTGAAGATTGAGAGTATCCCACTCAAAATAACTTGCGTCATTACTAGGTTTAGAATCCGGGTTGTTGTACATGGTACTTTCTCTGGTTTGTAATAAGCAAGGCAATTCTTGCCTATGGACATTTATTAATTATAATTTATATTTGATGTGATGAATTGATTTCCTTTAGGACTACTGTTTTTTAGTTTTTGGCGATTGTGTGCCGCTTTTTTTTTGCCTGGATACGTGAGGCTCGTGAGGGTGTGAAAAATTTTATATCATAACTTAAAGTCTAAAATTTTAGTGAGTCTAAATAACAATAGAAAGATAACGAATCTAGGGAATTAGCCGGGGATCGACCCCGGGTCGATGCATATTTTGCATACTTTTCCTTGCTTTAGACCCTTCCCGCCTGCGGGTAGAGTCCGGATAGTCTGACCTATGAGGACGAGGTGCCGACCTGGGGAAGTCCAGTCTCTAAAAAATATTTTATAAGCCTGTTTTTAAAATTTCAAGCATACTTGATTGGAAGTTGTTAACACATGCATTGCATTAGATACAAATTAAAAGAGTCAAAATTTTAATTCATCAGTCTTAGCATTTTTAGCACCCAACATAAGTAAGGGGCCAATTAGGAACAATCTCGAAATTAGTCA
>NW_021318635.1:1029729-1038201 GCF_001605985.2 Dendrobium catenatum
GCCCCAGCTCTCCAAAACTTTAAATAAAACATCCCTACCACTCTTTTATAAAAGATTGGACTCATCTCTTTTAAATCGATTAGGTGGTTAGCTGGCTCCCCAATCCAGGCCGGGGTAAGTCCAGACCTTGCACTGCATTAGTTAGGTTCGGACGACTATGGTACAGTGTCCAAATTAGATTTAAGATCTAGGCATAATTTTTTATTATAAGACCCCAAATTTTGGGAATATAATCTCAAATTTCTAATAAAATGCTCAACTCTAATTAAAGCTTCATTTCAATCCTTAAACGTAAAGCCAAACACTTAGATTAAGTTGGGACACTTCTGGATGGTTCTGGAATCTCAAAGTGTCCCCTACTTCTCTTCTCTTAACTCTGTTAATAACTGTTCAATCTTGATCCATTCCCTTTTGATTTTCTAAACTTCATTCATTTTTTATATCACTCATAGAAGACCTTACAAAATTCATTCACTATTTTAATCGAGAGTTTTCATAGGGGACTCTGTCTCTCTATGATATAATTAACTACGAGGGCTTGCGCTCGTAGGAGATTTGGAACCACACACGCACCTGATTTTAAAATTAATTTTTCTAAAATCTTATTAGATTTCTTTGGAAAAGTGATCGTCTTTAGTACATTAGAAGGATTATTATTGAATGGTGTTATCTCCCTTTGGAGAGATACACCCTTCTTTGATAAGGCTTTGGATGTAAACCCAACGATCATACTTCTTGAATATTATAATTGGATATTGAATTGAACTTCACTTTGTTCCCTCGGGGATATACGAAGTTTTTTCTAGAATTCGGTCATGATATTCAAAATGAATTTCATAATTCTAAGCCTAAACACCATTATGAAATTTTATTTTCATCCTTCGGGGTGATATACTTTTTCCACCGAGTTGATTCGACTTTAGAATTAGAATTAATCTTCAATTTTAAGATTCCCAAAGAAAACTCATATTTTTCAAAACTTGTTTTCAAAATTCCACCAACAAAAAATGGCTTGTCCGTTGGGACAAATCTCTCTCTCCATCTCTAATTGTGACGAATTTTTGTTTCATCGGTAGTCTTAACTACCTTTCTTCCGTTGGTCCCTCTACTCATTTCTTTCTTGGGTGAGTTGGCTAACATCTAAAAGAAAAGACCTATCAAACAGAGAGGTGAGTGAGGAAACCTTTATCCAAGTCGGGCTTTGACATTTTGCCTCCAAGTAAATTGGTAGAGTAAAAGGGTCAACTCAAATTCTTTAAGATCTTCGTAAATGTTACAAGCTTGCATATTTGATTAAATCTCGAGTATGCTAAGTTTCACATTCTACGGAAGACCCTTCAGTCTCCAAATCAAAATTCAACTCTCCCTCTAACAACTCCAGGCTTTGACATTTTTGCCCCTAAGTTAATTGGTGAAGCAAAAGGGTCAAGCCATACCTTAAGGTCTTCATGTCAATTTTGTAAACCTGCATATTCAAATGAAATTCAATATGTTGAGTTTCATAATTTGAAGAAGATCTGTTATTTTCAATCCTAAAATTCAAATCTTCTCAATCAAATGTAGGCTTTGACATTTCACCCCAAGTCGATTGGTGGAATGAAAGAGTCAAGCCCAATCCTAGCAATTTTTCACGTCAATTTTGTAAACTTGCATGTTAAAAAAAAAAAATTTAACATGTTGAGTTTCAAAAATTAAAGAAAATCCATTTAATTTCAACATTAAGTTCAAATTTTCTCAACTAAATCTAAGCTTTGACATTTCATCCCTAGTTAGTTGGTGGAATGAGAGAGTCAAGTCCAACTCTTGAGATTTTCTTATCAATTTTGTGAACCTTCATGTTGAGTGAAAACTTAATATTTTGAGTTCCAAAATTTGAAAAAAAATCAATTGATTTCAAGATTCCAATTCTATTTCAAAATCAATTGATTTAAATCACCTTTCCTTAATTCAAGGAAATCAAATGTACTCAAAAGGCTAGAAAGATTGCTGAATCAGAAGCCTTAAGAGTAAGTCAAATTTGAGGCTAATGGAGGGTTCATTGCTCCTCTCACATACCCCCCTCTTTGGTGGAAAAGCCACTCCCACCCTCTTCCTCATACTCAAGGAAGGGAGGTTGTGAGAATGATAGCGTGATATCCACTTTGCTCTTTTGACTATTGCACAAAAAAGATCTACCAAATCTAAATTGAGAAATCAACAATAATAGTCTGTAGGCCCCAGTTGAGGGTTATGACCCATCCACTCTAGTAGATGATGTTTGGTTACGTTATTATATGTGTTCCACTATATCATATATAGAGGAGGAGATGCAGAAACCGCTCGGGGTGCCACTCTCATAATTGCTAGATCACTAGTAATTAGGGAGGGGAATAATAATGGATCTGAGATCTTATCAGATAGTGACACCATTTGAATTTAACTTCTAAAAGGGGTCCTATCGTGATAGATTCATAGATTGAGATGATGCATCACTAGTTAGGGTTAGTGCAGACCCCATAATAATCTCTTTCTTTTAAGAGATTGTGGAATATAATTTACATTGATAGGGTCTTGTCACCTGGACTTACTATTTTGAAGGAAATCATATTATTTCTCAAGTGTAATGGGTCAGAATTTTTAAGATAGTTGATCCATCTTTTTTAAAAAAAATGACCTCTACTTTAAATCAAAAATAGGAGAGAGTTATGGTTGACTCCACTAGATCTTTAAAGGACCTTCCCTCCCACCGCTTTTGCGGGTCAATTTGATTTTTGAATTGAAATTTGTATCAAACTTAAGTTTGTTTTTGAAATGAAAATCTTCTCAGTCTTCTTGCAGCTTTCTATCTTATAGGCTTCTCTTGCATGTTCTAAATCTATTCAATGATTTTCTAAGTCAAGTTAATATTTTCTTATCAAAAGATTGGGTCCAATTTGGGGATTATTCTTCCTTGGATAAGAGAATGAATTTCCTTCTATTATACTTGCGATATAACCCTGGATTAAAAAAAAGGAGCAATCATATTAAGGTTTTAAAGAAAGTGAATCCTGTTGTTAAAAAAAAATTCAAAGGATGCACAAAGTGCATTAAAAAAATTAAAAATCAAAAGAAGTGTAAAGTGTGCAAAAGAAATAAAAAGGTGTGCAAAGCACATCACAAAAAAAAGTGAAAGAGGCTTCCTTCTTTTTAAATCCTTAAATCTCAAAGAGCCCAATCATATTTAATAGCTTGACTTTGAAAAATCTTGAATCTAGATTTATTGTCCTGCATAGACAGTTTATCAGATAGAAAATTCTATGCAAGAGAATTAAAAAGATTAAATTTCTCGATCCAACTTAAACCCTTTTGAAATTGATTTTAATTCAAAATTTCTATAAGGGAGAACCTAGTTCAATTTCTATGAAATTTGATATGGGTCAACAAAATTCAAAACCTTAACTCTTTTTGGGTCAATTGGGGTCACTCTACTTCTCATTATATTCTTGAATTTGTTCCCACTTGTCGTTCTGACAGGGTCCAAATGATTAAGAGGAAATTTTCAATAAAAAGAATGAATCTTCTATTCTGGATAAAAATTTAAATCCCATTCTTGAGAGATATATGTGAGTCCTTAAATATATGCATCATTTCTTTTAAGATCCACTATGTGAAATAACACTCTATATTGGGTCCAAGCTTGTTCTCATATAGAGGTGTGTTTTACATGGCTATAAATTGACTTTCAAAATTGAGTCACAACTAAGTAAAGTGCCTGACTACAATAAGAGGATCTCGAAGGCCTTGAAGAAAGTTGTTTTGAACTCAATAAAATTTGAAATTACATAAGTCACGTATGATTCAAGCTCGTTATAAATTGTGTCACCTCAAGACTTTCCAAGTATGAGACTTGGCTATAGTCCTTTGGAGACCAATTTTAGTCCACCATAAGATCAATGTAAGCTTTGAATCAATGTTGACTGGATCGTCCACCTTAGAGATGATCTATAAGGAAGGTTCATGGCAATGGATTAATTTTGAAGATACCACCAGATGCTTCCTTTCATTTGGGTGGTTCTTTAAGAAGTATCATGCCTAATGAGGATCAAATTAAACATCAAATTCACCCCTTCAAATTCAAAAAAATCAAATCAAATTTAAAATCATTAATCATTGTTTCCAATTCTCTTTTCCTTAAGGTTAGGTTATTCCTTCCCTTAGGATTAGACCTGCTAGTGGTGGAGTACGCCCTCCGTGGCACCATCCTGGATTTTACCTGTAGATCAGTGGTGGAGTACGCCCTTCAAGGAACCATCTTTATTCTTGCCTGCTAGTGGTGGAGTACGCCCTCTGGCACTACCCTGGCATTTGACTTGGGGATTAGTGGTGGAGTACGTCCTTCGTGGCACCACCCTAGTTTGCCAGTTTTGGTCCTCTGTGTGGAGCAAGTTTTCTCCCCACATGACCATTCACTAGTAGTGGAGTATGCCCTTCGTGGCACCACCCTAGTTTCCTAGTTTCGGTCCTCTGTGTGGAGCAAGTTTCCTCCCCACATGACCATTCGCTAGTGGTGGAGTACGCCCTTCGTGGCACCACCCTAGTTTGCTAGTTTTGGTCCTCTGTGTGGAGAAAGTTTCCTCCCCACATGACCATTCTCTAGTGGTGGAGTACGCCCTTCGTGGCACCACCCTAGTTTGCCAGTTTCGGTCCTCTGTGTGGAGCAAGTTTCCTCCCCACATGACCATTCGCTAGTGGTGGAGTACGCCCTTCGTGGCACCACCCTAGTTTGCCAGTTTTGGTCCTCTGTGTGGAGCAACTTTTCTCCCCATATGACCATTCGCTAGTGGTGGAGTACGCCCTTTTGTGGCACCACCCTAGTTTGCCAGTTTCGGTCCACTGTGTGGAGCAAGTTTCCTCCCCATATGACCATCCCAATTAATCCTTCTACTATGAGCAAGTCTCCTATCAGCATCCTGTAGACCTAAGGTTGGGTGATGCCCTTCCTTAGACCCAAGGCTAGGTATTCCCTACCTTGGTTTCCCAGTTAATTTGCCTATTAGGAATAAGTCTTCTATCAGCATCCTATAGGCCTAAGGTTGGGTGCTACCCTTCCTTAGACCCAAGGCTAGGTATTCCCTACCTTGGTTTCCCAGTTAATCTGTCTTTTAGGAATAAGTCTTCTATCAGCATCTTATAGACCTAAGGTTGGGTGATGCCCTTCCTTAGACCCAAGGTTAGGTAATCCCTACCTTGGTTTTCCAGTTATCTTGTCTATTAGGTGTAAGCCTTTTATCAGCATCCTATAGACATAAGGTTGGGTGATGCCCTCCCTTATACTCTTAAAATTTCATTCAAAATTTCCATTCGGTCAACGCCAATGTGTGCAGCAGAAGTTCCTTCTACTACACACATTGGGGGTCCATTTGTTGACCTCATTTTTGTATGAGGTCACTCTTGATTCCTTCCTGAGTCCTAGATCCTAGGATCTTCCTAGCTCTTAGCCCTTAGGCACAGTCCAGATCTTAAATTCAATCCAAACCCAAAATCCTTAGGCTAAAGACTTAGGTCCTAAAGCCCATTTTAGGTGATTTTTCCATCACCTTGAAATCCTATCAATTGGTATCTAATTCAGAGTCTGTCAATTCTATATTGATACGACATACCTATAGGGCCAACCCTCCAAATTTGAACTCATTTGGAAGACTTTAACACCATAAACTAAATCCAATTTCAATGATTGCAAAACCTTCAAATATTTACAGTCCATGCCACTAGACCTTTCACCTAGTGAAATTTGACCTTGGACCCCCTCCAAATCTTTTGATCACTCTCAGGACATTGATATTGACTTTTTAAGAAATAATCCACATCTTTCTAGAATCAATTTGACCCAAAATTGACTCAGGGCCAAAATGACCAAAATGCCCTTTAAGGGAATTTTTGGACTTTTGACCTAGACTTGACCTGATTTGATTATCAATCTTTGAAACCTTTTCTGAGTGTTTTCAAATAATTTTTGGAACTTATTGGACCCAATTCCAAATCTTGGGTCAACTTTGTTGACCAAGTCAACCTATGTTGACAAAAGTACCCCTTAAAGCTTTAAATGGGTTATTCTAACCCATTCGATCAAATCAAAACCCCTTAAGCTTTCAAACCCATCTCAAAACTTGACTCAAATCCATTCAAACTTATTTGAAGCCAAGTCACCTTGAGTTTACATAGTCAAACTTATGGTCAAAGCCATGTATTGAATACACCTTTCCACTCAATTGATAAGCCTCATATAAGGTCTAATATTTGACTCAAGATTGAATCCACTTCACTCATGTTCACTCGATGATTTAAGAACCTTTGATTCCACATCATTTAACATCTTAAATATCCCTTGGTATGACATGAGTAAATCCATGATCATTTTGACCAAGTCAACACCTTTAGACTTGGTCAAACTAGCTTAAACTTCATTCCTTTCCTTCAAACCTCATTCCTAGGCATCAAACCCTCTTCAACCTTTCATTCCAGCAGCTTATAACTCTCTCCATGCCACCTCATCAACCAATGTGGCATTTTAACTAGTCAAAGTGGCAAACCTACTTAATGAGTGGCTTTATCACCTTGGTAAGCCAAGCCCACTTGATAACTCAAGTCTTATGCATAACGATGGTTGGAGAGGACATTTGATATCACCCAATATCTTCCCTTTATCAAGATTAGGATGGTAATCATGAGAAGGGGTGGAGAGAACTTCACTCTTCACTCAAAACTTTGTCTCACCCTCCTACTTTCCAAAAACTTCAATCCCAGCAGTCTAAAACATTCCTCAAGGCATGAAAAAGCTTCCCCCCTATAACTAAGCTTCTCCAGCCATTAGAGTGGGGGTTGCTTGAGCTAGAAACCCAAACTAAGAAGAGAGAGAGTGAAAGGGAGAGAAAATGATATTCCTAAATCAGTTTTTGATCTAGCCACCAAACGTTCTTGGGTCCTTCAGTAAAGTTGTAGAGGATATCAAGAGCTTTCCAACGAGCCTAAGTACATCAAAATCCGTCCACAGGATTGTAAGATATCGCAACGTTTCTCTAAAATTTTGACTTGAAACTGTAGCAAATCTACAATACATGAAGCCTCCAAACTTCAGGTGTTGGAATATTATATTGCCCTAAAGATACGTTTCAAATTTCGTTAAATTTCGTTGAGTATTTTGGGAGATATGGACATTTAAAGTTTTCTATTTAAAATGAACTGCGGAAGATCTGGATCGTCCGATCAAAGATTGACGGCCCAGATCTGGGCATACCGCGTGAATCCTTCCTCAAGGGTTGAACGCGGGTCATCCCAAGGTCCAGGTGTGTGACTTGGCAAAATCCTGGTCATCCATCTATGCGATGGCCGATTTGACCAAATTTGATAAAAAATAACTCAAAAAAAAATGTCTAGATATTCTAAAATTCATAGAAAATTGAATTTTCCACCAAATTGGACATTCTTGGGCTCGTTGGAAAGCTATTTTAATGTAGTATTTAATAAAATTATATTTAATCTGTTTTGAGTTTGGGATTATAAGAAAATTAATTTTTTTTTAATTTAGGTTTTCTTAATTTTCTTACAGTCTAGCCATCAAATTAATCCCAAATTTTGGTGGAATGTTCTTGAGCATCTTAGGCACATTATGTTATTTTTCTAGGATCAGATGCTCTTTAATTTTCTGTGATGTGAATTTTCAAGGTAAAAAGTTCATTTTGGACCCTAAAATTTGAAAATTCATAACTCTTTAGATACTTATTATTTTTCTGTGAAAGTTTTGAGAAATGCATATATGTGTACCAGGGTTAGACACACTGAATTTCATGCCCATTTGAACAGTAGGGACACTTAAGAAAAATAATTAAGGAAATGTCTAGAAAACTTAGAAAACTTCTAGGGAACAATACACACACCTAATAGGGGTGAAACTCCAACACATTAAACTTAGTGACATTTTAAACCATAGGTTTAAATTTTACTGAGTTTAGAGCTCATTAGGTTAGAAAATTATCTTTCTCAAAATTCAGGTCATTTAAGGACTTGAAAAATTTTAAAAATTATAATAAATAAAATTTTAATCCAAAAATTACAAATAATACATTAAATTGTCCATAACATAATTATATACCTAAAAGAAATAAAATCTTTTTGACTGGACCTTCAATTTAACTTTAATTGAATTTCTAATGAAAAATAATAATTAATTAATTTAATTAATTAAAAATTATTAAAAAATTCCAAATAATTTTCAAATTACTGGAAACATTCCCATGGGTCATACCTGACCTTTGGGAATGATTACATGTAGTTTGGAATGAGTTTGGGTCAAAATAATCAAAACCTTCTTAATTAAGGAATTTTAAAATTCAAATAATTAAGAAAACTTTGAAAATTCATAACTAATTATAGAAAATTCCAAATCAGTCAAAATCAATGGCTAATGACTCCAATTAAGATCTAGTATTTTCTAAAAATATCAAATCACCAAAATCT
>NW_021318635.1:1039913-1049643 GCF_001605985.2 Dendrobium catenatum
CTTAGCATTTTGCACCCAACATAAGTCAAAGGTACCAATTAAGGAAATCTCTAGATGTCTGCCCCAGCTCTCCAAAACTTTAAATAAAACATCCCTACCACTCTTTCATAAAAAATCGGACTCATCTCTTTTAAATCGACTAGGTGGTTAGCTGGCTCCCTAATCCAGGCCGGGGTAAGTCCAGACCTTGCACTGCATTAGTTAGGTTCGGACGGCTGTGGTCCAATGTCCAAATTAGATTTAAGATCTGGGCATAATTTTTTATTATAAGACCCCAAATTTCAGGAATATAATCCCAAATTTCTAATAAAATGCTCAACTCTAATTAAAGCTTCATTTCAATCCTAAAACGTAAAGGCTAACACTTAGATTAAGTTGGGACACTTCCGGATGGTTCTGGAATCTCAAAGTGTCCCCTACTTCTCTTCTCTTAACTCTGTTAATAACTGTTCAATCTTGATCCATTCCCTTTTGATTTTCCAAACTTCATTCATTTTTTATATCACTCCTAGAAGATCTTACAAAATTCCATCACTATTTTAATCGAGAGTTTTCATAGGGGACTCTTTCTCTCTATGATATAATTAACTACGAGGGCTTGCGCTCGTAGGAGATTTGGAGCCACACACGCACCTGATTTTAAAATTAATTTTTCAAAAATCTTATTAGATTTCTTTGGAAAAGAGTTAAAAAATGATCATCTTTAGTACATTAGAAGGATTATTATTGAATGGTGTTATCTCCCTTTGGAGAGATACACCCTTCTTTGATAAGGCTTTGGATGTGAACCCGACGATCATACTTCTTGAATATTATAATTGGATATTGAATTTAACTTCACTTTGTTCCCTCGGGGATATACAAAGTTCTTTCTAGAATCCGATCATAATATTCAAGATGAATTTCATAATTCTAAGTCTGAACACCGTTATGAAATTTTATTTTCATCCTTTGGGGTGATATACTTTTTTGCACCGAGTTGATTCGACTTTAGAATTAGAATTAATCTTCAATTTTAAGATTCCCAAAGAAAACAAATATTTTTCAAAACTTGTTTTCAAAATTCCACCAACACCAAGTTCGTCCGGTACGAAATAGTTATTACATAGGTCGGTTCACGAAAATTTTTCAGGACGTAACCAACTGACGTAAGTCGGTTCAGTTCGTCCTGGGATGAACCTTATTTTTTGTCTGGACGAATGAAGAGAGCCTCAATATAGAGACGTTCATCCTGGGACGAATAGTTTTCATCTGGACGAACAGTAGAAAGTGAGAATCCCGAGACGTTCGTCCCGGGACGACTATTAAATTCGTCCTGGACGATTAGGATTTAGAAAAATTTTCTCTCCACCTATTCGATCCATTGCTCTCCTTAGGGGTAATTGACATGATCATCTCGTACGAACTAAGTTCGTCCTATACGATCAGTTCACAAAAAAAGTTCTCCAAGTGTGTATATTGTGATTTTTTACTCAATTACAATCACTCCCTCTCATATCAAAACTTAAGAAAATTTATTGAATTTGATTACAAGTCTTCAATATCTTGGAGTTGATTTTCCTAAAATGTTAGTACACACTAGATCAAGAAATAAATGTTCCAAATAGTGTTAGGAGATATATGTAAAACAATAATAATTGAAATCATCAGAATAATACAAGTTGCAAGAATGTAAAACATGCAAAATAGCAACTCTCTTAACATGCAGTGCCCTCAACCTCAAAAAGTAATTACGTCCAGACAAAAAATTGAAAATCCTGACAAATACTGAGCGATACCGAGTGCTCGGTACCGAGTGCCCAAGTGATGTGACCCTTTGTTATTAATCTTTGGACGCATTCGATGTCCGGACACAATAATCACTCAACTTTCCCAGCACCTGTCAAAGCATTGGTGCGCACAAACCTTGAGAAAATCTCACTTTAAGTCAGCATCCTATGCCTAATCTTCAAGTGTCGCAGAATCCTGAGGACACCGAACACCATCAATTGGAGTGTCATTTCCCCACTGGCTCAGGAAAATGCATAATTAATTTAGTGCCATGATGCCATCTTCTAGAGCACCTCAATGCCATGATGGCACACTAGTGTCACATCATCAGCAGCCTTACAATGGGAATTTTATTTGGTCCGGTTGACCGAATGCAAGAAACATCCGGTGTCGGCAAAAACGCGCCTATATCGAGGTGTACCGAGTTTTTTGAAAAAAACTCGGTACACCTCGGTATAGGCGCATTTTTGCCTACAACCGGATGTTCCTCTGCATCCGGTCAGAGGACGTAATAATTGTTCCTTACAATGAGGAAGTTGGAGCAGTTCATTTTTGAAGCATCATGTATATTCAGCCCAATGCTATAGTGAAGACCAGAAGTCAGTGCACCAGTGCTAGCTCATTCATGAGGTCCACGATGCCTACCTATCTTATGCTATGGAAATAGTGTCAGTTTATTTACTTAGTAAAATTTTAAAAAAAAATTGTGAGGGTTCGTCATCTATTTTGTGAACGAAGTAGTAAGGGAGTGGAGGTTAAGTGTGAAGAGTGATCATGCTTAAAGAAGATCTATTTGGAAAGCATCTAATGTTTGTAATTGATTGTAAAAGTTGTTTCATATGATATTTTCCATACTTAAACTCTTTTATCTTGTAGTTTATATAATTGATATATAATCAAAAAAATATATAGATCATGCACGAATCTCGAGGCAAAAATTAAGTTAGAAACTTCAAAAGTTAAATCCGAGAGCATCTAAACTCTGATTTCAGCAAACTTATAGTCAAACTGAGCGTCTCGGAAATACAAACTCAACGACACCAAATTCAACTCAATCTAAGCCCAAATGAGTCCAAATCAAGGACCAGAAGCGATGTTGGAAGGTTCGAACCACAATTGATTATCAAAAGATTTCCAAACTTGACGAGCTTATAGTCGAATAGAGCGCCTCGACGAGACAAATCCAACGAGTCCAATATCGCCAAATTCCGACATCATTAAGGCTTTCAAATTTCTGATAAACGGTGCATGATCAAGAGATTCAATATCGGCCGTCCATTCGACCACTCCACATTTACCCCTGATCTCTTGCCTATTTACGGGCCATGCCACTCCAAAAAATTTATAAATAGACCCCTCATTTCTCTTGAGAGGAGGCCCAAGCAAGAGAAGAAGGAGAAGAGAAGAAGGATAGGAGGGAAGAACTCCTCCTCGACCACCGCAGCCGGAATTCTTTCCAAGTGACGCCGGAATTCCACCTGACCTCCAAGTGACTCTGGAATTCCTTCCGACCTCCAAGTGAAGCTAGAGTTATGCCTGAATACCATCTAAAGTCAGAATTCTCCTCAGCCTCCAACTGGCGTTAAAGTTCTACCCGACGTCAAACCTCCGCTCGTCTCCAAATTTCTACCTAACGCTGGACTTCTGCCAATTGTCGGACATTCACCAGACATCTATCTGATGTTGGATTTATGACAATTAATGGTCTTCAACTAGACGTCATCTTTCTGATCTGTCATCAAACAATGGCTCTTCCGACCTCCGTCGCTTACCGACTACGATCCTTCAGACTTACGTTGCCTATCAACTACAATCTTCTGAACTCCGTCGCCAGTCGACTACGGTCCTTCAGACTTACGTCGCCCACTGACTACAGTCCTTCCAACCTCCGCCCACTGACTATGGTCCTTCAGACTTACGTTGTCCGCCGACTACAGTTCTTCTGACCTCCGTCGCTCACCGACTACGGTCCTTCTAACTTACGTCGCCCGCCGGCTACAGTCCTTCCGACCTCCGTCGCAAGCTTACTACGGTCCTCATGACTTACGTCGCCCACCGACTACAGTCCTTCCAACAAAGCAAATAAGTCAATAATGACTCTTATTTTCCTAACATGTAATGTTCTGCACACAATGTACATCAAGCTCAGGCCTTCCCCCAAGGAAGGGCCTCATTTGTAATCAACTGCAATACTAGTGGATTCATTCAAACTAGGCTAGGCCCCGTGGGTTTTCCCCCCTTTTAGGGGTTTTCCACATAAAAATATTGGTGTCTCCTATTAATGTTACACACTCACTTATCTGATTGCGTGCTGGATTTTCGTACAATGCTAAGACGTTAAATTTTATGTTTTTTTACCGCCGTGAATACTCCTGGATGCAAAAGTTTGGCATTGTCTGTAGGAACATGGTTCCCGACTGGGGGGCAACTTTTGCTCCAATCTCAGAAGATTGCTCTTATAAACTTCCTGATATCAGTCATTGTTACATCAAATGCAGATTGGGGGGCAACTTTGACCCCAATTCTGGTCAAAAAGATCCTCCGATGCTTTCTATATTAAAATAATATTTCAAGAAAATCCTAGCGATAGTAAGGATACTTCCAATAAATTAAAAGCTTTATAAAATCCATTGCTGGACTTCTACTTCTTTGGCAAGGTTTTAATCTCGACCTTAAAAAGGCAGTAACGGTCTAAAAATAGATCATTCTTCACCTTTGATTCGGGATACACGCGGCGTTCGCCCCCTCCTAATCAAGGTAAAATTGATCCCAGGGGGATCCGATTCGACCTCTTCCATACAGGTTAACATCATCGAGTAGGGCTCCGACATACAACCTCGGATAGGTCTCACATCCTTGGTGGATTCTCTCGACCTCTTCCACACAGGTTAACGTCATCGAGCAAAAGCTCCGACTACAACCTCGGATAGGTCTTATATCCTTCGTGGATTCTCTCGACCTCTTCCACACATGTTAACGTTGTCGAGTAAAAGCTCCAACATATAAACTCAGATAGGTCTCACATCTTTGGTGGATTCTCTTGACCTTTTCCATATAAGTTAACGTCGTTGAGCAAAGGCTCCGACATACATACTCGGATAAGTCTTACATCCTTGGTGAATTCTCTCGACCTCTTCTATACAGGTTAACGTCGTCGAGAAAAGGCTCCGACATACAATCTCGGATAGGTCTCATATCCTTGGTGGATTCTCTCAAGCTCTTCCATACAGGTTAACGTCATCGAGCAAAGGCTCTGACATACAACCTAGGATAGGTCTCACATCCTTAGTGGATTCTCTCGACCTCTTCCATACAGGTTAACGTCATCGAACAAAGGCTCCGACATACAAACTCGGATAGGTCTCACATCCTTGGTGGATTCTCTCGACCTCTTCCACACAGGTTAACGTCATTTAGCACGGCTCTAACATACAACCTTGGATAGGTTTTACATCCTTAGTGGATTATCTTGACCACTTTCATACAGGTTAATGTCATCGAGCAAAGGCTCTGACATACAACCTCGGATAAGTCTCACATCCTTGATGGATTCTCTTGACCTCTTCCATTCAAGTTAACGTCATCGAGCAAGGTCTCTGACATACAACCTCAGATAGGTCATACATCCTTAATGGATTCTCCTGACCTCTTCTGCACAGGTTAACATCATCGAGTAAAGGCTCTGACATACAACCTCGGATAGGTCTTACATCTTTGGTGAATTCTTTCAGCCTCTTCCATATATGTTAACGTCATCGAGAAGGGCTCTGACATACAACCATGGATAGGTCTCACATCCTTTCTAGATTTTTTTAACCTCTTCCATACAGGTTAATATCATCGAGCAGTACTCTAGCATACAACCTCGGATAAGTTATACGTCCTTAGTGAATTCTCGTAACCTCTTTTATAGAGGTCAGTATCATTGAGCAATGTTCTGAGTAAACAAAATTCTCTCTATAAGGATTCCAAGAAAGCAAGTGGTTTATAGAATCATCACTCATATAAAGACTTTATCAGTCTAACAGTGCCACCAAAAATTTGGTGGGGCAAGATATCAAAGCATATCTCAAAGATGTATAAAAAATTTAATTTTCTCTAAGGGACAAGTTCACAACTTCATATATAATATCACTGGAGTTATATTGTAAAATTGTACTTCAAGTTCAAGTGTACATTTATTCTCAAGCTGAAATCAAAAGTACAGTGGTGTCATTCGTACAAGCTACTATCATCTAGCAACAAATAACTTCAAAATAGTCAAAAATCCTTAGTGGATTTAAGTGACTTCTTCTCTACTATACACAAGTGTCTCATATAACTTCTTCTTCAAAGAAAGACTATAATTTGATCTTCATCACGCCTCAACTCAATTGACATTATTAGTGTGTCTCTAGAATGCTGACAGTGTACATCACTTCATAAAAGATATATGATGTATGCATATTTCAATATGGATACATATTGAAATAGTAAAATGCCACTAGACTCCCGCCATCATTGGTCATTCATCTGATATTGTCAACGGCCCTTCACTTCATATCAACCATCATTGACTTCTCGCTCGACTGCTACTTACAGCGCACCCTCGAACTCTCTCCTTTAGCTCTACACTTGATCGTTGACTGCTAATGGGCTTCAACTCGATCGTCCATAGCTGACAGACTTCCGCTCAAATGGTGTTAAAAAATCTCTCGTCTACTCATCACTTCTGGTTCTCCTTGTGAGAAAATTTTCCCGAAGATGCTCTACTAGTTCTCATGTGATTTGCTTTATTTGTATTTTAAATGTCTTCTTTCAATTAAATTCACATAGTCAGATATTATACCACCCCGAGGGGTAGACTAATGTCCTTCTATTGATTTAAAAGAAACAAGAATATAATTCAGTCTTCAAATTAGGTGCAGCATAGGGAATATACAAATCATTTTGAAGAACGATTCGTATATTATCCTATAGGCCCGATTAGACTAATGAATTATGAATTTATTTCCATCATCAAATATAGAAGATATTTGACCTGCCTGTGAGAGTAGATCAATCATGTACCTATCATTTGATTATGGGAATAAATTTTTAAAATATAGATAAAGTAATGATCTACGTTCACAGATCTTTCCTCTCCCTTAGAAAGGAAATTAAGATAAGGTTTAGATTATTCTGGGATTTAGACTCCCTATAGGGGCAAGCCATTATAGTTAATTACATCTCCTAAGAGAATACTCTCAATTTAAATGAAGACTAATTAATTTCAAAATTATATATAAATTTAATTAAATATTTGGGCTAATCTAAATTTTCATGTTCAGGCTTTAGATTATAATTTTTAATATTGAATTTAGAAGAGTTAGAGTTGATTAGAAGGAGGAATGTGCATAGGGAAGTGTATACGATCTGGACTTACCACCTTCCTAGAGTGGGATGCCAGCTAACAATCCTAATCACAACAATTCACCGATGAATGCAAGATTTAAGATGGCTCTGTCCTAGGATTTAAGGATTGGTTAAAGAATCTAAATCAAATGCAGTAGAATATGGTTATAAAAATTGAAAATCTACACGAATTCTAATGATGTATGAAATAATTATATATAAAAGATCAGATTTTATTAATATAAAATTTACAAGTTACATCCCAAGGTCTGTAGTAAAGTAAAGGTGGCCAGGCCCCACTGACAACAAACCTGGGTTCTAAACCTATAAGAGAATATAATTAAATATGACTTCTTATGGTCTTCAGGCTCCAAGTCTTCTATGGAATTCTAAAAAGGAACATCCTCCTAAAGAAGGATATTACTTTTTGGAGCCCCATTTGTATATGTATAAGCAGTTGTTTTTAATTCTTTTACAGACTCCAGACACTTTATAGACTCAATTTATTTACAACAGATCTAAGAAAATAAAGCTTTACATTTCTCTTTACAAGTACATTGGATCCTAAGAACATTCTACTTTTGTAGGTAAATAAAGTACATAAAAGTAAATGCAGGTATGAGTGCGTTATGAACAGTTATATATACAGGAAAGTAAAGACGGAAAAGTAAAGTACACGGCCCTCACTTATTCACTTCGCACTCTGGTGTACAGACAGAAAATAAATATGCATGCTATGAATTACAGAAAAGTAAGCAAACACACATAGGTGCCCTCTGGGCAAGACACCCGTAATCAAACCACAATAATCCACCGGCCTAGCCTAGGCTAAAAGTTGGTAGTCCTAACAAGCATCTAAGTGTGTGAAAGAGGTCGTGTGGCTTGGATATGTCCTATAGAAATTATTATTTGAATTGCGTGTATAATTAAAGTTTATTTATTAAATGCCAAATGTGAATTTAATTGAAGTTTAAGTAGAGTGTATTTCAATTTTAAATTATTCCAATTTTTAGAAGTTAAGGTTATTTGACTTAGTTTTAAATAACTTATTTGTTGATAACTCCCTAAGTGTAGGAAGTAATTAATTTATAAGTCCTAGGACTTTCAAAGTGTACACTCGTCTTATAAAGAAGATAAGTTTTCACTTGAAAGTCCCTACATTTTTTATTAGAGAAAGAGAAAGGGACCATATGAATGCAATACCATGTGCCCTCCCGGAGGAATCTAGCACGTCGTATAAGGTCGGTATGTTATTATATTTTTTTGAAAATCCCTTAATCTAAATGTATTAGTGCCTTCCTGAAAGGAGTCGTGCGTAACACATACGAGATCTCTTTGTTATTTATGCGTATTAAAGGCCTCTTTAAATCAAAAATACCTAAAACCCTCTAAAAGGAATCAAGCTTTAGGCATAAAGGCCTTAACCCATTTAATCTAAATTAATAATCAAATTTTATTGATTAAAATAAATTTTAATCAAAAAAATTATGAAATTAATTTAGTTTAAATAAATTAAAATTTAATTTAATTTTTAATTAATTTTATTATAATATTTAGGAATTTTAATGATTTGTTGAGTTTTTTATTTTTGATAAATTTCTAGAAGTTTAATATTTTATGAAAATACTAGACCTTACTACAATCAGTTAGACAATAAGTACATTGAAATTGGATTTTTCTACATTTTATTATGAAGGTTTGAAGTTTTGACAATCAAGTCCTATAACGATTAGGAGGCCATAGGCTACAGTGGTGTGTTGTTCTCCTAAGCACTGCAAATTGATTTGAGTTTATAACTTACTGAAGATTAATGCATAAATAATTAGCAAGGTAATATTCATTTGTTTAATCATCACATCCCCAAAAGTTCTACCAATTATGTTTCAATCTATGCTTAAACTTTTCAAGGGATCTCTTAAAATTGCAGATTTATTATATATAAATATTATGTATATATATATATTATAAAATATATATACTATATTACATGTAAATATACTATTAAAGTATAAAGTAATTGAAATATTGTTAGAATAAATTTATAAAAGGAACATGGAAATACCAGCTTGATTTTAAAGTTATTTGAAAAATAAAGGTTTTCTTTTATAATTTTTAAAATTAATTAGTATTATATATCTAATTAAATTTAATTAAATAATTGATTTATAAAAAATTTAAATTAATCAAAATAATTAAGTTTGAAGTTATGAAAACATTTTTAATTAAATTCTCAAGTATTTCTTGAAATTTTGATATATTATTTAATTTTTGTGATTTAAAAATGAGTTATACCTTAATTTTGAAGATTAAGTTAGTTAAATGAATTTAAAGTAATTTGAAAATAATTTAATATTTAAAATTAATGTTTTAAATTACATTTAATAATAACTTAGTTTTCTGAAGTTTTAGAAATATATTTTAAATATAGTTTTTTTTATTTAAATATTTAATAATTATATATATTTAACATATATACTATTATATATATATAAACTATTATTATATATATATATATAGTTATTTCTATTTAATAACATAAATACTAATAATTAAAAGTCATATATATATATAGTTAATTCTTAATTTA